>NC_041396.2:124678720-124823720 GCF_900747795.2 Erpetoichthys calabaricus
TTGGTGGGCTGGCACCTTGCCCGGGGTTTGTTTCCTGCCTTGTGCCCTGTGTTGCAAGGGATTGGCTCCTGTATTTAGGATATAGCGGGTTGGATAATGGATGGATGGACATTTGTATGCATAGCCACATTTGCTATATGTAATATTTCAGCAAACCCGGAGCTTGTCAGTTCAAATCCTGGTACTGACACCACTGTGTGACCCTGAGGAAGTCACTTCACCTGCCTGTGCTGCAAGAAACAAAAGTAATGTAACAAATTGTACCTTAGATGTTGCAAGTTGCTGGAATAAAGGCATAAGTAAAACAGATAAATATGTATTATACACATAGGAACTATTCATTTATTTTCAGTTAAATCATCTGCAGCAAACCTTTATAAATTAGGGTTTCTCCTTTTTAGATAGTGCAAACTGTTTCTTCTTCATTGAGGTTTTCTCTTGGAGAGCTTTTTTCATTTCATTGAAAATTAAATCAGCAGCTGCCAAAACATGTAGCTTTCTTATTAATTTTTCAACATTGTGTAAAATAACTTTATAAAGTAACATAAAGGGTTTAAATACTGGTTATCCTTTTACACTAAAATATTACTAAAGAGATACAAAAAAAGTAAAATGCATATGTTGTTTTTCTTTAAGGAGATTAAATATTACTGAAGAAAGAAAAAAAAAACTAAAACAGCCAAATGGAGCTATGCATACGAACTTAAAAGGTTTAAATAAAACAGAAATACAGTCATCCCTCACCTATTGCGGGGGTTACGTTCCAGAACCCCCCGCGATAAGTGAAAATCCGTGAAGTACCGACCTATATTTATTTTATTATTTATATATATTTTAAGGCTTTATAAACCCTTCCCACACTCTTATAAACCTTTCTGTCTCTCTTTTTAACCTTTCCAACACTCTTATAAACACTTCCTATGCTCTTAAACACTTTCTACACTCTTAACACCACAGAGCAACACTACACGCAGCGATCAGACGTTGATGTGTCTGCCACTCACTTTGTGAAGAGGGGGGCAGATGAACGCACATTAAGCAGAGGTGGACTTTGTGCTGCTTCTGCCAAAATGCCTGCTTGTCGCTTTGCGCGTTCTGAAGGAGGAGGAGGAGTGTGTGTGTGGGGGGGTGTGAGGGCTGAATGCACGCGCGCTCAAACCCCTCACTCCGAGGCGCGGTACGCTCCTGCCACTTCGCGTTGTGAAGGTGTTGGGGGAGCGGGCTTGCTGAATGCACGCTAAGGAGAAGTGGACTTTGTGCTGCTTGTCGCTCTTCGTGTCAGTAAGCCTGTACAGCAGCTGTTTTCCTGTCTCACTGTCTTGTCTTGCATGAACTTAAAATGTTTTATAATAGAGAGATGTTACTTATATCCTTAGTCCGACATCCACATATCATATGTGTTAACAAAGTGTGTTTTATAAGTTTACATGTGTTTAAAGTGTGTGGGATGGGTATTTTAAGGCTTAAACTATAAAAATGTTTATTTATATGGTCTTTCTATATCGCGGATTTTGACCTATCACTGATGGGTCTAGAACTAACTTCCGCGATAGGCGTTTCACGTGATTACGTAGGAGGCGTGATGACGCGATACGCAACTCTGCCCCCGTCCATTACAGTATATGGACAAAAATCAGGTTCCAGTTATGACCATTACGCTTTGAATTTCAAAATGAAACCTGCCCAACTTTTGTAAGTAAGCTGTAAGGAATGAGCCTGCCAAATTTCAGCCTTCCACCTACACGGGAAGTTGGAGAATTAATGATGAGTCAGTCAGTCAGTCAGTCAGTCGGTCAGTCAGTGAGGGCTTTGCCTTTTATTAGTATAGATATATGTATATGTAGATATATGTATATGTGTATATATATATATATATATATATATATATATATATATATATATATATATATGTATATATATATATATGTATATATATGTATATATATATATGTATATATATATATGTACAGTGGAACCTCTAGATATGAGTTTAATTCGTTCCAGCACTGAGCTTGTATAGCGAATTTCTCATATCTAGAACAAACTTCCCCATTGAAAATAATGGAAATCCAGTTAATCCGTTCCGCACCCCAAATATATTAACATAAAAATCAATTGTCCTAACAAATAACACTGATAAATTATATATACTGTAGTCTACCTTTAATAACACTGGTAAATAATATAACTGATTATTAAAAGAATCAAAACAGGTGTCCAAAGTGCAGTAGAGCATTCAATAAATCTTTAAATAAATAATCCTTAAAACAGTTGTGAAGTGGAGGTTTAAAATACACAAGAATAACAATCCTTTAACACGAGGTTAAAACGTCAAAAGGATGCAGTCTTTAAAAAACAGATGACAATCCCCGGTGCTTCTTCTCTGTTAGCGTCTCACCTGCGGGCTCTGCAACAGGCGAGACACTCTTAATGCAGCTGACCTTCTCTACACCGTCCTGCTTCAGCTGTTTGGCTCGCCTGTTCAGCTCACTGTTCAGCTACACGCGAGCCTACACTCGCTTGCTCTCCCGCACCGACTGCCTGCCTGCCTGCAACCTCCGTTCCCTCCTCTCTCCTCTCTCCTCTCCTCTCCTCTCCTCTCCTCTCTTTTCTTTTACTTCTTCTCCCCCTTAACCGGCTCACGCTTCTCTATATATGCGGGAAGGACATGGCAGCTGCAGCCCATCAGCCACAGGAACAATCATGGATGTGGGCAGTTTCCCACCTGTGCAATTAAGTGAGAAACGCAGACACCGCAGATCGCGGCTCGCAACTGCTATCACGCCCCCTCGCTAAGCCGCGAGCTATACCCACAGCCTGGCTCGTGGCTCGTTACGCGAGCCAATGCTCGCATTTAGATCTGAATTTTTCGCTCATACTTTCCTCGTATTTTGAATTTCTCGTATACAGAGGTGATCGTATCTCGAGGTTCCACTGTATATATATGTGTATGTATATATGTGTGTGTATATATGTATATATGTGTATATATGTATATATATATATATATATATATATATATATATATATATATATATATATATATATATATATGTAAACCCTCATTTATAAAAGTTTGCTGCAGATGACTTAACTGAAAATAAATGAATAGTTCCTATGTGTATAATACATATTTATCTATTTTACTTATGCCTTTATTCCAGCAACTTACAACATCTGAGGTACAATTTGTTACATTACTTTTGTTTTTTGCAGCACAGGCAGGTGAAGTGACTTCCTCAGGGTCACACAGTGGTGTCAGTACCAGGATTTGAACTGACAAGCTCTGGGTTTACTGAAATATTACTGAAGAAAGAAAAAAAAATGAGAACAGGCAAATAGGGCTATGCATACAGATGTCCATCCATCCATTATCCAACCCGCTATATCCTAAATACAGGAGCCAATAAGTAGATATGTATATATACAGTATATATATTTATATATATATATATATATATATATATATATATATATGTGTGAATGTATGTATGTATATATGTATGTCTATATTTATATCTATATATGTAGATATGTAAATTTGTATATGTATATATATATATGTATATGTGGATGTGTATATGTATATATATGTATATGTAGATATGTGTATATGTAGATATGTATATATATGTATACATGTTTATGTATATATATAGTTACATAACCTCTTTAACACAGTACTTCTCCGCTGCGAAGCGCCGGGTATTTTGCTATATATATATCTATACTAATAAAAGGCAAAGCCCTCACTGACTGACTGACTCATCACTAATTCTCCAACTTCCCGTGTAGGTGGAAGGCTGAAATTTGGCAGGCTCATTCCTTACAGCTTACTTACAAAACTTAGGCAGGTTTCATTTCGAAATTCAAAGCGTAACGGTCATAACTGGAACCTCTTTTTTGTCCATATACTGTAATGGACTGCAGCTCGCTGGCCGTGGGAGGCGGAGTTGCGTATCGCGTCATCACGCCTCCCACGTAATCACGTGAACTGACTGTCAACGCAGTATGTAGAAAACAAGTAAGAGCCCCAAAGAGCGCTGAAGAAAACATTCATTACACAATTGAGAAGGCAGCGAAACAATAAGAAGCGAGCGAGTTTGGCAAGATTGCTTTTCTCCTGTACAACTATACGTTGCATTCTCAACAGTAAGCTTGCACCACTTGGTCATATTACAACCGGAGTGCTGAACTGACAACGTGGTATACAAAGAGAAGTATAACAATCGTAATAAATGAACAATAAAACAGCGGAGAACCCGTGGATTAAATAAAAAGGCTGCTTCCTTGGCGAAGCAAGGAAAAAGGATGGCCTTATATGGCGTTCGTTTATAAATCAGCGGAGAAGCTGTGTAAAGACTGCTTCACAAAAAAGCAGCAGAGCACCTTATATGAGCAGGCAGTCAGCTAAAGAAGGGAATCAATAAATAACTATAATCGTAATAAACGAACAAAAAATAGCGGAGAATCCGCGGATTACATAAAGGAAATGGGTACATGAACAGAAAAGTGAGTCTCAAATACCTACACAATAACTATAACAATCGTAATAAACGAACAATAAAACAATACAGAACCGATAAGGAAGGAGAAAGGATGGCCTTATATGGCGTCCGTTTATAAAACAGCGAACAGGCTGTGAAAAGGCAGCTTCACAAAAAAACAGATCCTTAACAAATTGTCATTGGTATATTTTCCCTCAATTTAAAAAGGTTTTCTTTTCTTCTTAATTAAAATTTAAAAGCAATACTTCACCGCTGCGAAGCGCGGGAATTTGGCTATATGCAGTGAGTGTGTACGCCTGATGAGCCCAGAATTAGGGCGAAACACATGTCGCGTACTCTTTGCATTATTTGACAGTAAACTATTTTCAAACATTCTATGATCTGCTTCTCACAACTGAGGGCACCGTGGCGGATGTTAGCTGACTTGCTGGCCAACCACAAGCGTTACCTGGTAGGTAACCACCCATACAATCAGATTGTGATTCAGACTACGAATGCTGTGAATGTAATTACCCCGATCTACATGCTGTCAAATAAACGAACCACACGCCGTGGTGCAATGTTAGGGGCTTCGCCTCTAGTGCTGACGTCCGAGGTTTGATTCCCGTAAGGGAATGAAGTGAGCGTGTACACCTGATGAGCCCAGAATTAGGGCGAAACACATGTCGCGTACTCTTTGCATTATTTGACAGTAAACTATTTTCATCCATTCTATGATCTGCTTCTCACAATTGAAGGCACCGTGGCGGATGTTAGCTGACTTGCTGGCCAACCATAAGCGTTACCTGGTAGGTAACCACCCATACAATCAGATTGTTATTCAGACTACGAATGCCGTGAATATATATATATATATATATATGTATATGTAGATATGTATATATATATGTGAATGTATGTATATATGTATGTCTATATCTATACTAATAAAAGGCAAAGCCCTCACTGACTGACTCATCACTAATTCTCCAACTTCCCGTGTAGGTAGAAGGCTGAAATTTGGCAGGCTCATCCCTTACAGCTTACTTACAAAAGTTAGGCAGGTTTCATTTCGAAATTCAAAGCGTAACGATCATAACTGGAACCTCTTTTTTGTCCATATACTGTAATGGACTGCAGCTCACAGTCATCATGCCTCCCACGTAATCACGTGAACTGACTGGGAATGCAGTATGTACAAAACAAGGAAGAGTCCCAAAGAGCGCTGAAGAAAACATTCATTACACAATTGAGAAGGCAGCGAAACAATAAGAAGCAAAGCACGGTGTAAACCGTAAGTTTAAATTAAGTTTATAGAAACGCTCCCGCTGCCGTTTGCAATACCATATTCGCGAGATACAAGTTTAATGAGAAGACACGAGGTATAAACGAGATTTGGATCACTTTGTAACAGAGTTAAAATTGCTGTAGCGAGAAACTTTGAAGTGCCAGGTCTTGGCTAACATTAAATAAAGCCGTGGACATCGCAACATCACACAAGAGAGCAGCTCACGTGAACTGACTGAACGCAGCAGGAGTGATCACTTCGCTACTGCGGAAACAAAGCACGGTGTAAACCGTAAGTTTAATTTAAGTTTATAGAAACGCTCCCGCTGCCGTTTGCAATACCATATTCGCGAGATACAAGTTTAATGAGAAGACACGAGGTATAAACGAGACTTTAGATGACTGTGTAACGGAGTTAAAATTGCTGTAGCGAGAAACTTTTAAGTTCCGGGTCTTAGCTAACATTAAATAAAGCCGTGGACATCGCAACATCACACAAGAGAGCAGCTCACGTGAACTGACTTAACGCAGCACGTCGGAAACAAAGCACCGTGTAAACCTAAAGTTTAAATTAAGTTCATAGACCTACAAAAGGTTGCCATTGATTTGGGGTAAAATTGCTTTTCTCCTGTACAACTATACGTTGCATTCTCAAGAGTGTGCTTGCACGGCTTGGTCATATTACAACCGGAGTGCTGAACTGACAACGTGGTATACAAAGAGAACTATAAAAATCGTAATAAATGAAAAATAAAACAGCGGAGAACCCGTGGATTAAATAAAAAGGCTGCTTCCTTGGCGAAGCAAGGAAAAAGGATGGCTTTTTATGGCGTTCGTTTATAAAACAGCGGAGAAGCTGTGTAAAGACTGCTTCACAAAAAAACAGCAGAGCACCTTATATGAGCAGGCAGTCAGCTAAAGAAGGGAATCAATAAATAACTATAATCGTAATAAACGAACAAAAAATAGCGGAGAATCCGCGGATTACATAAAGGAAATGGGTACCTGAACAGAAAAGAGAGTCTCAAATACCTACACAATAACTATAACAATCGTAATAAACGAACAATAAAACAATACAGAACCGATAAGGAAGGAGAAAGGATGGCCTTATATGGCGTTCGTTTATAAAACAGCGAACAGGCTGTGTAAAGGCAGCTTCACAAAGAAACAGATCCTTAACAAATTCTCATTGGTATATTTTCCCTCAATTTAAAAAGGTTTTCTTTTCTTCTTAATAAAAATTTAAAAGCGGTACTTCGCTGGTGCGAAGCGCGTGGATTTGACGGACTGACACATACAGACATATTCATGAGTTCAGGTACTTCGGAAAGAAAGCACCGTGTAAACCTAAAGTTTAAATTAAGTTCATAGACCTACAAAAGGTTGCCATTCATTTGAGGCAAGATTGCATTTCTTCTGTACAACTATACGTTGCATTCTCAAGAGTGTGCTTGCACGGCTTCGGATATAGATATATATATATATATATATACAGTGGTGTGAAAAACTATTTGCCCCCTTCCTGATTTCTTATTCTTTTGCATGTTTGTCACACAAAATGTTTCTGATCATCAAACACATTTAACCATTAGTCAAATATAACACAAGTAAACACAAAATGCAGTTTGTAAATGGTGGTTTTTATTATTTAGGGAGAAAAAAAAATCCAAACCTACATGGCCCTGTGTGAAAAAGTAATTGCCCCTTGAACCTAATAACTGGTTGGGCCACCCTTAGCAGCAATAACTGCAATCAAGCGTTTGCGATAACTTGCAATGAGTCTTTTACAGCGCTCTGGAGGAATTTTGGCCCACTCATCTTTGCAAAATTGTTGTAATTCAGCTTTATTTGAGGGTTTTCTAGCATGAACCGCCTTTTTAAGGTCATGCAATAGCATCTCAATTGGATTCAGGTCAGGACTTTGACTAGGCCACTCCAAAGTCTTCATTTTGTTTTTCTTCAGCCATTCAGAGGTGGATTTGCTGGTGTGTTTTGGGTCATTGTCCTGTTGCAGCACCCAAGATCGCTTCAGCTTGAGTTGACAAACAGATGGCCGGACATTCTCCTTCAGGATTTTTTGGTAGACAGTAGAATTCATGGTTCCATCTATCACAGCAAGCCTTCCAGGTCCTGAAGCAGCAAAACAACCCCAGACCATCACACTACCACCACCATATTTTACTGTTGGTATGATGATCTTTTTCTGAAATGCTGTGTTCCTTTTACGCCAGATGTAACGGGACATTTGCCTTCCAAAAAGTTCAACTTTTGACTCATCAGTCCACAAGGTATTTTCCCAAAAGTCTTGGCAATCATTGAGATGTTTCTTAGCAAAATTGAGACGAGCCCTAATGTTCTTTTTGCTTAACAGTGGTTTGCGTCTTGGAAATCTGCCATGCAGGCCGTTTTTGCCCAGTCTCTTTCTTATGGTGGAGTCGTGAACACTGACCTTAATTGAGGCAAGTGAGGCCTGCAGTTCTTTAGACGTTGTCCTGGGGTCTTTTGTGACCTCTCGGATGAGTCGTCTCTGCGCTCTTGGGGTAATTTTGGTCGGCCGGCCACTCCTGGGAAGGTTCACCACTGTTCCATGTTTTTGCCATTTGTGGATAATGGCTCTCACTGTGGTTCGCTGGAGTCCCAAAGCTTTAGAAATGGCTTTATAACCTTTACCAGACTGATAGATCTCAATTACTTCTGTTCTCATTTGTTCCTGAATTTCTTTGGATCTTGGCATGATGTCTAGCTTTTGAGGTGCTTTTGGTCTACTTCTCTGTGTCAGGCAGCTCCTATTTAAGTGATTTCTTGATTGAAACAGGTGTGGCAGTAATCAGGCCTGGGGGGTGGCTACGGAAATTGAACTCAGGTGTGATACACCACAGTTAAGTTATTTTTTAACAAGGGGGCAATTACTTTTTCACACAGGGCCATGTAGGTTTGGATTTTTTTTCTCCCTAAATAATAAACACCATCATTTAAACACTGCATTTTGTGTTTACTTGTGTTATATTTGACTAATGGTTAAATGTGTTTGATGATCAGAAACATTTTGTGTGACAAACATGCAAAAGAATAAGAAATCAGGAAGGGGGCAAATAGTTTTTCACACCACTGTATATATATGTATGTATGTATGTCTATATATAAATATGTAAGCTTATAAGTACTGCCTTACTTCTCTTTAAGAAAGGAAGATGTAATGATACTTGATTTAAACGATTCCATATCTTCCTGGGTTTGCTTAGCTTATTGTCAATATCTTTACACGTTTTTTTAAGACTTATTGACTGAAACGGGCTTTCACAAAAAAAGTTTGGGCTTTGCTACAGGATACACCCTCCACAAGTTAAGCAAGTAAAAATAAAATATATATTTCTGTTTTATTTAAACCTTTTAAGTTCGTATGCGTAGCCCCATTTGGCTGTTTAATTTTTTCTTTCTTTCTTCAGTAATATTTAATCTCCTTAAAGAAAAAGAACATATCCATTTTACTTTTTTTGTATCTCTTTAGTAATATTTTAGTGTTAAAGGATAACCAGTATTTAAACCTTTTATGTTACTTTATACATTTATTTTACACAATGTTGAAAAATTAATAAGAAAGCTACATATTTTAGCAGCTGCTGCTTTAATTTTCAATGAAATGAAAAAAGCTCTCCAAGAGAAAACGTCAATGAAGAAGAAACAGTTTGCACTATCTAAAAATGAGAAACCCTCATTTATAAAAGTTTGCTGCAGATGACTTAACTGAAAATAAATGAATAGTTCCTATGTGTATAATACATATTTATCTATTTTACTTATGCCTTTATTCCAGCAACTTACAACATCTGAGGTACAATTTGTTACATTACTTTTGTTTTTTGCAGCACAGGCAGGTGAAGTGACTTCCTCAGGGTCACACAGTGGTGTCAGTACCAGGATTTGAACTGACAAGCTCCGGGTTTACTGAAATATTATTGAAGAAAGAAAAAAAAACGAAAACGGGCAAATAGGGCTATGCATACAGATGTCCATCCATCCATTATCCAACCCGCTATATCCTAAATACAGGAGCCAATAAGTAGATATGTATATATACAGTATATATATATATATATATATTTATATGTATGTATGTATATATGAATGTCTATATTTATATGTATGTATGTATATATGTATGTCTATATTTGTATGTATGTATGTATATATGTATGTCTATATTTGTATGTATGTATGTATATATGTATGTCTATATTTATATATATATATATATATATATATATATATATGTAGATATGTAAATTTGTATATGTATATATATGTATATGTGGATGTGTATATGTATATATACGTATGTATATGTAGATATGTGTATATGTAGATATGTATATATATGTATATATGTTTATGTATATATATAGTTACATAACCTCTTTAACACACTACTTCTCCGTTGCGAAGCGCGGGTATTTTGCTATATGTAGATATCTGTATATGTAGATATGTATATATATGTATATATGTACATGTGTATATATATATGTTTACATGACCTATTTAACACACTACTTCTCCACTGCGAAGCGCGGGTATTTTGATATATATATATATGACAGCAACACTCATAACAATGACAACACAATTACATATATATATATATATATATATATATATATATATATATATATATGTACATACGTATATATATATATATATATATATATGTGTCAATCTATGTATGTATGTCTATATATATATATATATATATATATATATATATATATATATGTACATATGTATATATATGTGTATATATATCTAGATGTGTATATGTGTAGATATGTAAATATTTATATATATATATATGTGTCTGTGTGTGTATATATATGTATATATATATGTATATATGTGTGTATATATATATATATATATATATATATATATATGTATATATATATGTGTGTGTGTGTGTATGTATATGTGTGTGTGTGTGTGTATGTATATGTTGATATGTGTATATGTATGTTGATATGTGTATATATATGTATATATATGTAGATATGTATATATATGTATTTGTGTATATATGTTTATGTGTGTGTGTATATTATATATATAAAAGACAGCAACACTCATAACAATGACAGCATAATTACATTGACAATCATGTTACGTTATTTTTAAAATGTTTCCTTTTTTTTTTCATAACCTCTTTAACACACTACTTCTCCGCTGCGAAGCGCGGGTATTTTGCTAGTATATATATATATATATATATGTGAATATATATATATATATATATATATATATATATATATATATACACACACACATATTTGCAGTTGGAGATCCACAAAGGGAGAAAAAACGAATCACGTATCATAAAATAGTTTTTATTCCTGAGCTTTCAACCCCTGTCAGGGGTCTTCATCAGAGGATAATGCTTAGACTTACAAGAATCAAAGGCAATATATAGCAACACATTCAGTGGGGGGTGGGTGGAGTTGACTAAGTCAGTATGATCAAAGGGGGGGGGGGGGGTGTATCGTTAAATTAAAGAGCATATGTCCTTCTTAAGTTGGCATATGCTGGGTTTATGTCCAAGTGTCTGTTGATGGCATTTTCATCTGATAGCCAAGACTCAGCCAACTCTCTGGCGCTTTTTGTACTGGCCTTAAATTTTACTTTCACGTTGTCCCAGTTGAATGTGTGTCCTGTCGATTTAGTATGTGCATATATCAAAGATAGTGCGTCCTTTCTTCTGACGGCGTTGCGATGTTCCTGTACACGTGTTGAGATTTTTTTTGACGTTTGTCCTATGTATACAGCAGAGCAAGAATTGCATGGAATACTATAAACTGCGTTTCGTGTTTCGGCTGTCGATTTCTTGTTTTTAGCATTAAACAGGACCATGCGCAGATTGTTGGTGGGTTTATGTGCTATTTTGATGCCCCACTTGGTCAGGGTGCATGCCGTTCCTTCTGACACATTATGGTGGTACGGGAGTGAATGCCAGGTGGGGTGGGGGTTCTGATTTACGTCGCTTGTAAGCTGATTCCTTTGGCGCCTGCTGTGTAGACTCCGATTAATGAATGATTTTGAGTATCCGTTCGAGGTGAAAAGTTGAAACAGATAGCGTCTCTCATTAATTTTTGTTTTCTTGGTATTACAATGCGTGTGGACTCGTTTAAATAGGGTTTTCACGCAGCTCCGTTTATGAGATACAGGGTGATTGCTGGCGAAGTGTAGAATCTTGTCTGCGTGGCATTGTTTGCAGTAAACACTTGTGGTCAGGGTGGCGTCACTATTTCTTTTGATGTAAATGTCCAGGAAATTGATGTGTCGATTATTTTCTTTTTCCATTGTGAACTGGATTGCTGGGAATATTGTGTTAATATGATTGAAGAATTCATTCAGCTGGTTCTTTCTTAATATGACGAATGTGTCGTCTACATAGCGTATCCAAATTTTGGGTGTAATCTGGGATAAAGCTATGTTTTCAAATCGTTGCATTACCAGTTCAGCTAGGAGTCCAGATAACGGTGATCCCATCAGCATGCCTTCTTTCTGTGTGTAATACTTGCCGTTGAAATGAAAGTGCGTTTTTTGGCAAAATGATATTAGGTGCATTAAGTCTTTGATGGACAGTTTGGTTCTTGTCTCTATGGTGGGGTCACTACGAAACGCAGTTTATAGTATTCCATGCAATTCTTGCTCAGTTGTATACATAGGACAAACGTCAAAAAAAATCTCAACACGCGTACAGGAACATCGCAACGCAGTCAGAAGAAAGGACGCACTATCTTTGATATATGCACATACTAAATCGACAGGACACACATTCAACTGGGACAACGTGAAAGTAAAATTTAAGGCCAGTACAAAAAGCGCCAGAGAGTTGGCCGAGTCTTGGCTATCAGATGAAATGCAGTTTTTAAATGATGGTTTTTATTATTTAGGGAGAAAAAAAATCCAAACCTACATGGCCCTGTGTGAAAAAGTAATTGCCCCCTTGTTAAAAAATAACCTAACTATGGTGTATCACACCTGAGTTCAATTTCCGTAGCCACCCCCAGGCCTGATTACTGCCACACCTGTTTCAATCAAGAAATCACTTAAATAGGAGCTGCCTGACACAGAGAAGTAGACCAAAAGCACCTCAAAAGCTAGACATCATGCCAAGATCCAAAGAAATTCTGGAACAAATGAGAACAGAAGTAATTGAGATCTATCAGTCTGGTAAAGGTTATAAAGCCATTTCTAAAGCTTTGGGACTCCAGCGAACCACAGTGAGAGCCATTATCCACAAATGGCAAAAACATGGAACAGTGGTGAACCTTCCCAGGAGTGGCCGGCCGACCAAAATTTCCCCAAGAGCGCAGAGACGACTCATCCGAGAGGTCACAAAAGACCCCAGGACAATGTCTAAAGAACTGCAGGCCTCACTTGCCTCAATTAAGGTCAGTGTTCACGACTCCACCATAAGAAAGAGACTGGGCAAAAACGGCCTGCATGGCAGATTTCCAAGATGCAAACCACTGTTAAGCAAAAAGAACATTAGGGCTCGTCTCAATTTTGCTAAGAAACATCTCAATGATTGCCAAGACTTTTGGGAAAATACCTTGTGGACTGATGAGACAAAAGTTGAACTTTTTGGAAGGCAAATGTCCCGTTACATCTGGCGTAAAAGGAACACAGCATTTCAGAAAAAGAACTTCATACCAACAGTAAAATATGGTGGTGGTAGTGTGATGGTCTGGGGTTGTTTTGCTGCTTCAGGACCTGGAAGGCTTGCTGTGATAGATGGAACCATGAATTCTACTGTCTACCAAAAAATCCTGAAGGAGAATGTCCGGCCATCTGTTCGTCAAATCAAGCTGAAGCGATCTTGGGTGCTGCAACAGGACAATGACCCAAAACACACCAGCAAATCCACCTTTGAATGGCTGAAGAAAAACAAAATGAAGACTTTGGAGTGGCCTAGTCAAAGTCCTGACCTGAATCCAATTGAGATGCTATGGCATGACCTTAAAAAGGCAGTTCATGCTAGAAAACCCTCAAATAAAGCTGAATTACAACAATTTTGCAAAGATGAGTGGGCCAAAATTCCTCCAGAGTGCTGTAAAAGACTCATTGCAAGTTATCGCAAATGCTTGATTGCAGTTATTGCTGCTAAGGGTGGCCCAACCAGTTATTTGGTTCAGGGGGCAATTACTTTTTCACACAGGGCCATGTAGGTTTGGATTTTTTTTTCTCCCTAAATAATAAAAACCACCATTTACAAACTGCATTTTGTGTTTACTTGTGTTATATTTGACTAATGGTTAAATGTGTTTGATGATCAGAAACATTTTGTGTGACAAACATGCAAAAGAATAAGAAATCAGGAAGGGGGCAAATAGTTTTTCACACCACTGTATATATATACATATATATACATATATATATATATATATATATATATATATATATATATATATATATATATATATATATATATATAATATACACACACACATATATATATATATACACATATATATATATATATATATATATATATATATATATATATGTGTGTGTGTTTGTTTGTTTGTTTTCCATACACATTAAGATATTAACTTTAAAATTCAGATATGCCCCCTTTACAAGGTGATCACTAACTTTAAGTAATGGAGATGAGTTATCTCCTTCTTTCTTTTCAATTTATGATTCATACTGTTAGCATACCAGCTAATTAATTTTAATGAATAGAGCTCATCATTTAATTTGCTCAAAGGGAGAAGAAACAGTGTATCTTACGTGTCTTGGTTTCAATTTTTAAACACATTTTTATCACATTCCCTATGGCCTACTTTTTGCCATATATACTTATGGTCAGAAAAAACATACTAGAGGGTAAAACATTGTCTTCCATTACCTATGTATGTGAATTCTGTTCAAATTAAACAAATATTTACTGTACTATACTGTACCATTAATATAAACTGACTGGGTTTGGCTCTTTAACTTTGTTTCCTCAAACATTGGAAGAGGATTGGATGTAAAATTAGTACTGTGTTTCTTGATGAAGTCATTTGGGGAAAAATCAACAACAACAACAAAGCAGTGTAGTTACTTATTAGGATTACAGTGAGTCCAACTTGTAGGAACTGGTCCCCTGACTTCAGAACATACAGTACATAACCTACATCACCATGGGTAATTTATATTTGCCAGTCAGAATAATCCATCTGGCTTTTAGAAAGTGACAAAACTCCCAGACTATCTAGAGAGATGCCATTTGGGACAACCACCACACCACACAGAAAATGTTCTAGGAACCTAAAGTAGTCTCCCCTAAATGTGAGAACTGTGAGTGAGCATTGCTTACCATAGTTTTGGAGCATTAACATAATTAAATAGAAAAATACCCAGGTACGTTGAATATTGTGATTTATTTTTTCCCAGTTTGAAACTCCAGCCAGTATGCATCATACTGTTATTTTGAAGTCATAAAGTAGTAATAAATATTGCTTTATTTTTGCAGATTGCAGTAGTAGCAGTAATGTGCAAACCTCATCGATGTCCTCACATTAACTTTACAGGCAATATATGTGTGTAAGTATGTTTTACTTTTTATTTTTCTTTTCATGTTTTTGCATTTTGTGATAGGAGCTGCAATATTCATTCACTGTGAAGTGATTTCCTTCTGGCTATAAATTCTGGATAATTTTTAAGAATTAGCAATTATTTAAGGTTTTAAAAAAGGTATTCTGCAAAAATCACTAACCATTGAAATTATCATGACTTCATCTACTCATTTTAATTTCATCTGTGATTTATACTTTTTATATATGGGAGGTGTTTTCTGCAACAAAAAAAAAAGGAAATTAAAATTACAAAATTAAATCTTCTTTTGCCATTTGTTTTTCAATGTCTATGCGCAAGAATGCTGCCAAAAATAAACATCAAATGAAATAACACAATGAAGCTGCAAAAATCAAAAGTAAATTCACATTTATGTGATCAGATAATTGTTTCTATGAAAATACCCTCATTGTGACTGGTATTCAATCAATTGAAGTGGCTATAGCTATGAAAGACAAAGAATTGTGGGAAATTGAGCCAACGAAAAAACTTGTAAATCCGGCCCACCTTAAATCCATTTGCACCTCTCCGTCAGCCTCTTTTGTCTTCTAAATTTGTCAATAAGCCCAAGCAGCCTGCTATACCATAACCTCCTCAGAATGGGCAAGAAGTTTCTCCCAGTTCCTACCTTGATTGATTTATCTGGGAGTGAGCTACCCAGAATTGTAAGGGGAAATAATTTGATATGCGTTTTGTACCTACAACAATCTGTGTAAACACATCGTTAAAACAGAAATTTTTAGTAATAAATAAAATGTAGACTGTATAATGTGTGAATGCTGATGGCCAAATATCAATTAAATACTTTCCGAAAGGTGCATGAACAATACGACAACTTCTGTGGTGTAGTGGTAAGATCCGCTGACTTATAATTTGGAGGTCTTGAGTTTGAAACCGACTCCCCAGCAAATTTACTGTTTTGAGTAGTGAGCTGCTCCTATTTTTAACATTATACAATAAAAACATAGATATGATTTGTGTCTGTAAAAGTCGGTGCAAATTTATTCTCTCAGTCACGATCACAATACAACACCCACACCCCCCCACGATCTGACGTGGTTATCTGAAACTGGGAATAACTGGAAATTCTCTGATCTGGAGGGTTAAAAGCTGACACATAAAATTGCTGGTGAATCTCCCTTCTTCGTATCTCACCGTCACTTCAATTTTTTTTTAATCAGTTTTATTGAGTGTTCCTGCTCATGCTGAATTAGTATGCACCTTATGGTCCATGATGTCAAAGCTGCACTGACAAAAAACAGAGACATAGGTATATATGATATTTGGAATAACGCATTTTATGACCTGTATAGTATATTTCGGAAAACATTGCGGCACTGATGCAACATTATTCATATCCATTTGCATGCCTTCTTGCGCTTGTAATCATTGACCGCGTCTTTTTTTTTTTTTTCCCAGTCTTGCCAATGTCCACCTTTGGGTGCATTGTGCTGTTTCTTTTGTACTCCAGGGCAAGCAGAGGAAAGAATAATGCAGAGAGGTTAGTTCCGCGCTATATGCAATCATCAGATTCAAATGTTAACAGTTCCCACACACCCAAGGGCCGTCCTTTCTACATTTACGACGTGTACCTGTTGCAATGTACACACTTATCTCTATGCTGTGGTTCCTATTACATTGAAGGGGCACCTGACATTGACTGAGTTCACTTTCCAGGGGGAAGCGGCGGACTTGGGTCAGAAGCTTGTCGATGTTGCATCCTCCTTTTCTATTTCCATTGCCTTTTCTTGTAAGAAACGACGATGAAGTTCCTCTGAAAGGTGAGCAAAGAACACTCTTCTTTTCTCAATGGCCCCCGTGCATGCTTGCACAGTACATGTGCGTTGATCGCCGCCAGGTCAAGCTTGTTGTAGCTCACAGCAGCCGGCCACCCACGTGCTCCTGCTCACGCTGAAATAAGCTCACACATTCCGGTCCATGATGTCAAATATATATGACATTTTGAAGAAATCATTTTATGACCTGAATAGTACCAATCATAAAACATCATCACTCTAATGGAATATTATTTGAAAATGAACAGCGTCAGATTGGGTGTAAATTTATGCTGACTGTTGGATAGGGTCAGATCAGGAGGAGGGGATGGAGAGCGTGAATGTGATTGAGAGAATAAAACTGAAAAAAAAAGCTAACTTTTACAAGTGCCATAAATTTAGTTTTCGTTTGCCGAAAAAGGATCTTGTACATGTTTTTCTAGCCTTTGTCCCTTTTGAAAGGATTTTACCCTGCTTTCAACTACCCTTGAGCAAAGGAGGCTTGCCTGTGTTGTAGTAAAAAAAATGCCAAGGTGTCCTTTAGGGAGTTAGTGTGCTCTCCAGAGAAGCAATGCAGATGAGTTCATATCAAAAAGTTAACAACGGGTGTGTCACAGTTGGTTCTGAGCATCAAGGTAAGAGTAAGAGTTGAACACTATTCGGGGGCATGATTCAAAGTGTTTGAGGTTTCCAATCATTTTCTGGATGTATTGGAGCATATTGGAGATGGATTATGGCTCTGATATGTCTGAGGTGATAAGTAAGGATGAGGGGCACAACAGGTCATTTCAAAGCCAATGATGAGAGAGACAGAAGTACTGATAGTGGAGGAGATAGTGGAGGATGCAGTCATAAAGGGAAGTTGAGACAAAGGTCCCGGAGACAGAGTGTCTTGTACAGTATGTTTCCTTCCAGCTACACAGGTAGGAGACCTCCCTGGAAGGTTGAATAGGCTCTTGAACATAGCAGGGGTGGATCCAGCTTTCATTGTCCATGTCATAACACTTGATGTACATAAATGCAGGTTCTCAGTTCTGCAATCCTAATTTAAAGAGTTATGCACAAAGCTGAGGAGTAGAACTGAGAAGGAGGTCTTCTGTAAAATTCGGCTATCTGATTGTGTACCTGCCAGTCCAGGTAAGATTGAGGGTTTTAGAAGGCTTAGTACATGGGACCTGTCCTACTGTGATAGGTTACATTTGAACAGAAGAGTTATCAATGTACTGAGGAGGCATATGAGCAGGTTGTTTGAGTATTATATAAGTAGGAAATGAGAGTGGGGGTGAGGTGTGGAGTAGGCAGGGGGTTTAGGACAGGCCAGGTGTAGAAGTTAACATAATTGAGCAACCAGTAGAGTAACATCAAATACACATTGTAACTTAATTTCTATTCTGAAGATAAAATGTCATAGTAGAATTCGTAATGAATTAAAAATTGCTGTCCTATATATACACAATGTTTCCACTATTTCCAAATTAGAAACTTTGCTAAGCAAAATCTGCCCAATTTTCCTCACCTCCGACCTACTTCTGTTCCGAAAGAAATATTGATCAGTCTTGTGGACTTGGACAGCATTTGTATAATATGATGATCTCTTACTCAACATTTCAGAAAAGGAGTAGAAGGCACCCATGCACAGAATTCACTCTAGCACGATGTGCACAACTCATATAATTGTTCAACTTATAATCTTTAATTGAGCACATCTATCTCATTTAAAATTGTCCAAAATGTTTTCAGGGGCAAGACCAAACGTACAAATGTTGTGATCAAGTTCCAGCCTCATTGGGCCATATGTTTTGGGTGTGCAACAAATTAATATCGTTCTGGACCAAAATCTTTAAATGCCTATCAGACCACACAATCATTTCTAATCCTTAACGGCCTTGTTTGGTGTACTCCCACATGGGCTTAATCCCTGAAGCCTACAAAAAAACTTGTAATCTTGGGCCGCCGTACATTCATTTGGTACCTATCCACCAACGTCTTTTGTTTTGCAAATGTGTTGATCAGCACAAGCATCAAGCAGCCTGCTATCCCACCCCCCTCGATGGAGCTCAACTCGGGCAAAAAGTTCTCCCAGCTCAAGTGTGTTTATCTGCATGTGAGGTGCCTGGAGTTGTATAGGGTAAATAATGTATTGTTATTTGGAATACATGCATTTCATGTGTGTTCCTTGTCTATAACGATCTGTGTAAGTGTAGGATGAAAGGAAGAAAAGCTTAGCACATGCCTAAAGCAGAAACTTTTTCCATGTTATACTAATAATGATGTGAAGTGTATAATGTTTGAAGACTTTGGTCCAAATATCAAATAAACACGTGCACTTTTATTCAAGAACATAACCGAAGTAAAAAAAAAATCATTAAATTTACTTGTTGCTGTCAATGAGTTAAAAACCCAAGCTCAAATGTCAATCGACAGATATGTATTTTTGGATGGTGCAGAGGTAAGAACTGCTGCCATATAACCAAAAGGTTCCGGGTTCGAGACCAGGTGTTCAATTCAATTTGGACCAGTTGGTAGTCAGGAAACCAAAAGTGTCTGGCAAGAGTATCTGTAAATCGACACTGTACAAAGCATACAGTTAGGTCCATTAATATTTGGACAGAGACAACTTTTTTCTAATTTTGGTTCTGTACATTACCACAATGAATTTTAAATGAAACAATTCAGATGCAGTTGAAGTGCAGACTTTCAGCTTTAATTCAGTGGGGTGAACAAAATGATTGCATAAAAATGTGAGGCAACTAAAGCATTTTTTTAACGCAATCCCTTCATTTCAGGGGCTCAAAAATAATTAGACAAATTAAATAACTGGAAATAAAATGTTAATTTCTAATACTTGGTTGAAAACCCTTTGCTGGTAATGACAGCCTGAAGTCTTGAACTCATGGACATCACCAGATGCAGGGTTTCCTCCTTTTTAATGCTCTGCCAGGCCTTTACTGCAGCGGCTTTCAGATGCTGTTTGTTTGTGAGCCTTTCTGTCTGAAGTTTAGTCTTCAACAAGTGAAATGCATGCTCAATTGGGTTAAGATCAGGTAACTGACTTGGCCATTCAAGAATTTTCTACTTCTTTACTTTAATAAACTCCTGGGTTGCTTTGGCTGTATGTCTTGGGTCATTGTCCATCTGTATCATGAAACGCCGCCCAATCAATTTGACTGCATTTAGCTGGATTTGAGCAGACAGTATGTCTCTGAACACCTCAAAATTCATTCGGCTGCTTCTGTCCTATGTCACATCATCAATAAACACTAGTGTCCCAGTGCCACTGGCATCCATGCATGCCCAAGCCATCACACTGCCTCCACCGTGTTTAACAGATGATGTGGTATACTTTGGATAATGAGCTGTTCCATGCCTTTTCCATACTTTTTTCTTGCCATCATTCTGGTAGAGGTTGATCTTGGTTTCATCTGTCCAAAGAATGTTTTTCCAGAACTGTGCTGGCTTTTTTAGATGTTCTTCAGCAAAGTCCAATCTAGCCTTTCTATTCTTGAGGCTTATGAGTGGCTTGCACCTTGCAGTGCACCCTCTGTATTTACTTTCATGCAGTCTTCTCGTTATGGTAGACTTGGATATCGATACGCCTACCCCCTGGACAGTGGTGTTCACTTGGTTGGCTGTTGTGAAAGGTTTCTCTTCATCATGGAAATGATTCTGCGATCATCCACCACTGTTGTCTTCCGTGGATGTCCAGGTCTTTTTGCGTTGCTGAGTTCACCAGTGCTTGCTTTCTTTCTCAGGATGTACCAAACTGTAGATTTTGCCACTCTTAATATTGTAGCAATTTCTCGGATGGGTTTTTTTCTGTTTTCGCAGCTTAAGGATGGCTTTTTTCACCTGCATGGAGAGCTCCTTTGACTGCATGTTGTCTGTTCACAGCAAAATCTTCCACATGCAAGCACCACACCTCAAATCAACTCCAGGCCTTTTATCCGCTTAATTGATAATGACATAACAATGGACTTGCCCACACCTGCCCATGAAATAGCCTTTGAGTCAATTGTCCAATTACTTTTGAGGACCTGAAATGAAGAGATTGTGTTAAAAAATGCTTTAGTTGCCTCACATTTTTATGCAGTCATTTTGTTCACCCCACTGAATTAAAGCTGAAAGTCTGCACTTCAACTGCATCTGAGTTGTTTCATTTAAAATTCATTGTGGTAATGTACAGAACCAAAATTAGAAAAAAGTTGTCTCTGTCCAAGTAACCTAACCTAACTGTATATGGGTAATAACATTGTCATTTGTCTTTGTTAATTTTGGTGGTGTTTTATATGGTCATTTTCATGTCACGTTAAAACATTTTTGTTGTTTTTGTGATGTGAAATTTTGCATACAACTTGATAAATATTTTGTATGTCTTTATTTGTAACTTAGGCAAAGCAATGTAATATTAGTGTTACATTAGTGAGAATCATTTATGTTTACCCCAAATTTTAGTTATGGGTCTCCTTGAATTTTACGATAGGGTTGAGGGGGGAGTACCTCAAACCAGTTTGGCAAGTGTTTCTCTGCCGAAGTCTCTCTCTCAACCCTCGTACAAAGCCAGGCTGCCTAACTGGCAAGCTTTACCTTAACATATGGTTTTGGGGGCATGTGTTAAGGTGTTCTATTTCCCCATTGGTCTGAAGTATGGCTGGTTGGAACTGGCTTGTGTCAGAAGCCTTTAAGTACCATGACGTCCTATTGGCTCTAGAGGTTGGACAGAAAACCTATAAATTTTCTCACTCCCGCACACTCTCTCTCTCTCTCTCTCACCAAACTGAATGACCATCTCACACCATGAACTGAAAAGGACAACACAATGAAGAGCACAGCTCGGCAGCAATATTGAAACAGGCATGACCAAAAATGATGCCTTAACTAAAGACATTTTAATTAACTAACAAGTCTGTGTGCTGCCTAAAACTACACATCACCATTTATCAGGTTGTATGGTTGCTAATATTCAAATGTACTTAGCATATTATTATTATTTATGAATATTACCAATAATACATTATTTAAATTGTAACTTCTGCTTGTCTTTTACTACACCTAATTGCCTGAGGTTATAGATGTAGGAGGGAAGGTGGGGAGATGTTATATACTGTAATACCTTATAAACAGTGGTAAGTCTGTAGATTTGAGGTGTTCTGACAGAGGCTACATATTAATAGTACAATAGGGGAAAGTAGAGTAATATAATGCTCTACCAAGACAAAACAGTTGTATTTAAAGGTTGAAGGTTTTTATAAATTTTCATGTATTTTTGTGTCTGTAGGTTACTATAATTTGCAGAATCACTAAGAGGCATTACTCCACGGCCCATTATCTGCACTGTTTCTCATGAACTAACAGAACTGTCTGTAGTTGATTCAAAGATTCAGCCAGTACCTCATGTCTCAGTACTGTCGTTACTGTTACAATCAGAATGAACACAAAAAATGTAAGTGCTTCAGAGTTTCTGAAACTCCTTGTACTCAGAATGAAACCTGAGAGCAAATTGTTTCACAACTTGCATCAGCTACTCTGGTTGGAGAGCTTTAACAGTGAGTCCGGAGATGTCTGTTTTGATAGAAGAGGGAACAAAACAACAGTCTCAGTACACTGAGTGGTCAGACGTTCGTAGAACAAAAATCACAGCAAGTAGATTTTGAGAAGTGTGCCATGTATGAGGGGAGTCACTTGGCCAATTATTGGCAAGAGGAATAATCAATGGAGCACAGCACACTGAAGCCTTAAACCATCAGTTTTGGGGTAGTACTCTGAATTCTGTCATGATAATGTGTTACCTCGCGGCTTTGTTATTTGTCCAGATACTCCTTGTCTTGGTGCCAGCCCCGATGCAACAGTGTTTGATCCATCTGAAAGTCCTTGCTGAAATAAAATGTACAGATGTTAAGTGTGTTTCTGGAGCAGGGCGCATAAAGCTCATCACAGATCAAGCTACATTTAAAGACAACCATAAGTACTTCTGGCAGTTGCAAGTTCAACTGGCCATAACCAGATTGAGCCAGTGTGACTTTATTACAGACACAAAGGGAGACATCACTGTGGAGATTATATAGAAGGATGATGAGATGGTCTTTAAAATGAACATCAGCTTGACCTGTACTACTTTGGTGCCTACATGGAAGTATATCTTAAAATCTGTGAAATAACTGTTGTAGCTGTATGCTTTGAAAGGAGTGTTTCTTTTTCTACAATATCAAGAAGAATCCATGGGCCAAAGCTCTAGTGTGAATTTTTTTTCTTTTTCCCCTTATAACTGCTTCTGTAATTATTTGAATCCAAATATTTTGCACAGTAAACTTCAAATGTATTTTCGTACATAAATAAAATGTTCTGTTAAATTCATGCTGTTTATTAAATATTTTAATCTATTTCACAAGTATATTTATCGAAAAATGTTTGATAAAAGGTTTAAATTGGAGGCTGGTATTAACACTTTTTTAACTTTGTCACAAACATTTTAAAAAGTGAGACTAGATTTTGATTAAACAATATCATTTATTTAATGAAATACATTAAAGTGACAGTCACAATTGTGATTTATTCAACATGCTTTTATAAGATGTTAACATTTGTAGAATTAATATGTTCAAAGTCTGGGTGTGGAATGGCTTCTGGTGTAACGGGAGCTTTAAAAGTGTCCTCATACAGCTTTGTGTCCTTCATATTAAGTGGCACTTGAAAGTTAGCTAGTAAACTGCAGCTAGTCCATATTTGGTTCACTGTGCCTGTCCGAGTGTGAGGTACTGTTTGCTCCAGCTCATGTACTTTAAGGGCAACAACATCCATTGCACCTGTTAAATGCAAAAATTCTACATGTTGAAAATGAACTCACACATACCACTCAAAAACCAACAATAGACAACGCCATTACATAATTTAAAGTCCAAATTAGTATATTCATTATTCTTAATGTAATAAAGGGTGTATTACTTATTTCTTGTGCCCTGCAGAGGGCGCTCCTGCCGCCCAAACCCGACACAGATAGACATAGGACACACGCTTTTATTTTATTTTTTTTTCCACGTGGGAAGCGCCTTCCCCTATTTTCCATTTGTACAGCACAGTTCTCCAGCACAATACAGAGCATGTATTAACAGAGTTAATGCATAAAACGATAAAAAAAAATAATTTACTGAATATAAGTATTGTATATCAGTAATAGATTTGCATTAGCTCTTGATTGCTGTTTCTTTGTTAGTCACATAAGTGGTACAATGGAGTTTTAATAAAGATTACGTTAAAAATCATTATAGTAAAATACATAAGCACACCTGATGAAGGAGGATGCACATAATAGTAGTCTGTCAACATACCAGTGTCACACACTTTTTCCGTATGTGTGTCTTGGGTTTCAAGTGGCACACAAGAAACAACATGCCAAAAATCAGATCCCCAACGGCTCTTTGCCCGGTCTTACACGGAAAGTCGTCCTTGATTCCCATCTCCCCAGCTGTTCCATTTAAAGCTGGAAGGGTCAGTGCCAATTTTGAGATGCTTACGTTGTACAGATGGAAGGTAGTCATTCTCATTAAAATGCAGACTACATGCAAAAAAGCTACCTTGTTTAACTTGCAGTAAGACATGGAGAAGCTTCAGCGTTTCGTGAGTCCATTTCTTCTTTTCCCCTTTATCAATTGGTTTGTTGTGAAAACTCAGATATTGTTGTTTTTGTTTCTGAGAAGAACAAAAGGAACACTACAGAAACTCTTAAACTTGGTTTCGGACATTGTTGTGATATAACCAAATATGCCAGAACCCAGCTAGTGACCGTTTCAAAGTTTATGAACCTGGAAGTGTGAATGTGGTCTATTGAGCCGTCTTTATAAGGATGGTTGTGGTCACAAGAGGAGATTGATCAGTCGCGGTGTCTTAGAAAGACTGTTAGTGTATGTGAGGCACACCAGACTTAGAAGGTGCTGGTGGTTGAGCAGAAGGCAAACCAAAGAAGGCTCCTGAGATTGTTTTTGTTGTTTTTAAAGGTTCCTAATAGCCCTTTATGGACTGAATAGATGTCAGGGTAGCATTGTTTGTTTTTTTTTTTTTTTTTTCTTTGTTTTTGGTTTTGCAATTTTTCTCACAAAGAATTTTTTTTGACTCGGTACTAAATTTTTTTTTTCCTTTTGAACCATACTGTTTTGACTATAAATGATTTCACAGATAACTAAGTTCTTTAACTGTGAATTAAATCTACCTTTTTGTTAACGTCTGCCTGTCTCATCCACTTTGGTAGGTGGCTTATGCGAGTAGGGTAGACTTTGAGTAGTTGTAGCAAAGCTTCAGAAAGAAAAAGTGTGTTTTACACGTAATGCTGGGCAAGTTCATCCCAAAATTGAAGCAGTAAGAAATTATTAAAAAAATTGCGACTGATAAAAAAGGACCTAAATAAGGAAGTTATAAAGAAAAAAACAATTCTATTAGGCATGTATGACTAGTAAAACCAGCGCAAATTGTAAGCATGTAAGCGCAACTGTTAAAAAGAATATTAGGAGGGCTAAAGATATTTATATAAAAATATTGCAGAAAAGGTAAAAGGTGATCCCAACAAATTTTGTCATTAGTTTAGTAAGAAGAAAGTGAAGAGCATTAGGAACTGTAAAGGTGAGCTAGAATATACAGAGAAATAGCAAATGCTTTGAACTTGCATTTTATTGAAGTATATTCATGTGAATATTTGATAACCTCCCAGAAGTAAAAGGGACTATTAAGAGAGGTACTGTATTTAGTGCCTTAAAAATTACAAAGGATAAAGTACTGCTTGGATTAAATATCCTGAAATCTAATAAATTATCAATTGAAGTTCTTAAAGAAGTTTTTGGGTTCGTATATAAATCCTTAGCACATATTTTTTGAAAATTTCTGCACACAGTGGAAATTCCTGTAGATCTGAGGCTAGCAAATATTATTTTGTTTCTATGTGGAAGCAACAAAAGAATATTAGAGTGGTGCATATGATATTATTTATCTTAAAGGCTTTTGATAAGGTGCCACATAAGACTGTTGATCATACTCTACTTTAAAAAGTGGTAATTCAGGGCACAGGCTAAAGGGTTACAATGAGGTGAACTTTTTCAGAATTAGGTGATATTAAAAGTGGTGTCCCTCAGAGATCAGTGCTGGGGTCACTGCTCTTTTTAATACACATAAATAATCTTAACAAGACTATAATCAATCAGGTGGCTATGCTTGCAGGTGACACTACACTAGGTGGATGAGAAGATGAAATGGTATCAGCTAAATAGTTACAGAGGGACTTGGACAGCATACAAGCTTAGGCCAATTTGTGGGAGATCAAATTTAAGGAAAGCAAATGTAAAATAATATGTGAATAAAGTAAAAATGTGAGATTTGAATGCACAATGAGAGGTCTGAAACTTGGATGTGTACGTTATGGGAAGCACTTAGGAGCCCTTAGTGGACTCATTACTATCTACATCCAAACAGTTTCACAGAAGTGATCAAGAAAGCTAATCATGTTAATCTGTATATTGCAATGTGTGGAGTATAATTTAAGAGAGGTTATCCTTATTTTATACTGTATAATGCACTAGTGAGGCCTCATCTAGAATACTATGTTGTGTCTTGGTCTCCATATTACAAAAAATGCATAGTACTGCTAGAGAATGTTCTGAGAAATATAACTAGACTTATTCCATGACTAAAAAGTATGAGCCAAAAGGAGAGATTGAAAGAGTTCACATGATTGAATTGTGTAAAATTATTAACGGAATTTGTAAAATAGATCCCAGTTATTTTATAAAATCAATTCTGCAAAAAGAACACATGGACATTGTTAGAATCTTGTTAAAGATAGATTTTATACTAATTTTTGAAAGTTTTACTTCACATAAAGAACCATAGACACGTAAAATAAATTCCCAATTAGTGCGGTGGAGAGCAGGACTTTAAGGGCCTTCATCTCTCCACTTGATATTTTGTACAGTCAAGGTGAATAGGATGGACAGACTAGTTTGCTGAAAGGACTGTTCTTATCACAGTTCTCTACTGTTCTAATAAGGTCATCATACTTTACACACCCAAGGTTTATTTAAGTTAAAATTATTTGTATTGTAATTTAAAGCACAGTGATTTTCTGTAAAATAAGGAACAAAACATTATGCATTTTTGCTTTATTTCAATTAACAGACATTTTCAGTGCAAGTTCTGACTTGTGCTTGTGCTATTGTGCTATAAATGAGTTTCATTCTTGCCAACATTTGTAACCCAATTATGTATGCACAGGGTGGGTTAACTCCTAATTCTAACTATGCCTGGTCAACTGCATTCTGAAAACAATTCAGCAAAAAACAGCCAAGTGAACAGAAGACATCTATCTGAAATGGCACTTGGTCACCTTTAGAATGGATGCACCATCAAGGACACCAAGAACAGAAAGGAAATGGAAAAGTCCTAGTTAAAGAGTACTTTGACACAGCCTTAGTATTAACCCTAAACTGAGTATGCTAATGCTAAAATAATAAGAGTTACGCTGAGCTTTAAATACCACAACTGATGGGACAGGCTTTTGTGCTGTCAGGGGGTTCTAGATTTTGGGTTCCCTTTAGCTAGTCATGGTTAAAATTGGACAAGATATTCACATTTCTCCAATTTGTGTGCCTTTTTTTGTGAATTTCAGGTACTGTCCTGGTGGCCCCGATTCTGACTTTGAATATTCAACACAGTCCTACACAGGCTATGAGGTAATTGTTAATGGAGATGACATTTATATAGAAATCAGCAACTCTTAATATTTCTAATACGTTATTTGAGGATGTATTTAAGTGTTCTCTTAAATTTTAAGGGTAACATTGTAAGAATATACCTATATTTTCTGTATTCAGAGTCCAAAAGAACAAATATTGCAAAACTTTTGACTGAACATGATACCCGTGTCTTTAGGAACTCAACTCCACTTTTATTGTCATTCATACACATACATAGTATATGGTTGAACAAAATTTTGTTCCTTATAATCACTGGTGCATAAGGAAAACAACACACATTTAACATACACCATAACATTACCAAACTCAGTGCAACAATACAATGTTATAAAACAAAAGATGCAGGAATGTAAAGCTCGAACAATGCTCAATATCCATAGTAAAGTGACAGTACCTTATTGGGAGAATGTTATAGGGAAAATGTACTGGGTGACATGTACGAGTTCAGAAGTCTGACAGTATGGGGGGGAAAACCTGTTATAGAACCTGGCTATGCTGGTCCTAATGCTGCAGTGTCTTCTGCCTGATGGCAGAAGGTCAAACAATATGTGTAACGAGTGAGAGAAGTCTTCTAAAATGACAGAGGCTCTATAGAGACAACAAATCTGAAATATGTACTATACTGAAGAGAGAATCTAAGAGACCCCTATGATCCTCTCAGCAGTCCTCACTATGCGCTGCAGAATCTTACGCTCATGGGCTTTGCTGTTCCCAAACCACACAGTAATTGTAATAATTATAAGTTGCATGGGAACAATTCATTTTTCTGGATATAATTACATTCCTTATGTAGCTCTTTGCTTACTTAAGCTTCTCAAGGTACCGGTTATTCTGAAGGGAGTTGTAAATGTGCCCTCTAATGGACTGGCACTTTTTTCAGGGTTGATTCCTATTGTTTCTCTGATAAATCTGACATAGGCTTTGTTCCTTTGGATTGAACAGGCCACCAGTTATTTGATTACAGAAAAATGTGGTACTTGTCTGGTTTCTTTTCTTACATGTTAGGTTTTATTTGTCAGCCTAAAAGCATGCATTGTGAAAAACATACAGTATTGGAGGAAACCAGGTACTGAACCAGTGCCTTTTAATAGGAGAGCTTTGGGAACAAAAAGGTGGTGCTGTGGATAGGAAGCAAGTTTGTAAGTTCACTGTACCTTTTAAATAATAATTTTTTTATCTGTATCTTTTTAAATGGGCATGTTTTATAGAAACATAGTATACATGGGCTTTATCATCATTAATTACCATCATGCAGAATGCACATGAATCATATGAACATAATGGAAATAGTGTACTAATGGTTAAATGGTTCACCACAGTAACACATCTTCAGTTTGTGTAAAATCTGACTCACATGCATAGTAATAACCATGTACTATTTGTAATTTTAAAGTTATTAAAATTAGGTAAATTACATGTTAGCACAAAATTGCAAAATGAAGAAATAATTCTGTAAAAATATCTTTTATAATATTATTATAGTAGTTTAACATTTTCTTTTGGATTTAAAACTAAACATTAATCACAGCAGTCATTTCTTTCTATTTGTCTCACATAAGACCTACTTAACCATTTATCTGGCATGGCACTTTGTCTGTGAGTTCCCCCTCCAGACACCAAGGTGACCTCACCCTTAACCCTTAAGCATGTAATCAGATGGATTGTTACAGCTCTTGGATTCCATACTCTGAATGTATGTAAGACCAAATATCCACTTATTACAATAATGCTGTTAAATATGATCAATAGAATTAAGCATCACAGTTCTCACAAACTCATGTAAAGCTTGATTCTTGCACAAGAAAAAAAAACTATTAAATGCTTGATGATACTTTCCAAAAGCATATATGTAAATCAAGGGTAACAAGTCACCCAGTAAATAACAACCATTATCTCTTTTTGCTCTCCTCTGTTTGAGTCATTGCTTACGGCTTATTTGGAGGCATCCCATTCCTCCCATAGCCATTATCTTTTTAATGACAATTCTGTTTGTCTTGCTGCAGCAATGTCACTGCAAAATGTGAGTTCATTGCCACCCCAAAAATATATAGTAAAATTCAGTAGGTTACAAAGAATACCAACACATTAATCAGTAGCCTGGTTTTTAGTTCATATGTAAATGTACTTCTGTTCTTAGAAAGTCCACTCTTGTAACAGAAATGTTTTCTGATTATCTCCTTCCTTATCAGTACTCTGGTATTGATAGCCATATTGTATTTGCTTGATTTGGTATCAAGTCTGCATGCATATGCCCTTGTTTTCAGCTTAACCTTGAGACCCTTTTATGCAGCATATCACTAGCTGCCTATGTTTGTCTCATTTATACTCAGTATCTATAATAATGTTGCTTTATTGGAAATAACAAGGTGAACCACATATGCCTTTGTATTCCATAATCACCACAACCATGTAAAGAACATTAATAAGGTATAAAAGCTTTAATTTTCATATTATCTCTGCACAAACCTCAGTTATCTTAAAACACAGACTACTTGTACTCCAGTTACCAGTATTAGTTATAACTTAAAACAGCAGCTCAAGTTCAAAAGAATTTTAAAATATAATGCACCCATAATTAGTGTGCATCCCTTAGCAATTTAATGAAAAATTCAAATAATAAAATTCCATGTGTGCTTGTATGGCTCATCAATTTATGAGAACAATTATCATTGTTGTCCAGGATTAGTCCTTGCCTTTGTGGTTGTGCAAGGTATTATACTGTATCCATATATAAATATATAATCAAGCAAATAAAAACAAACCTTAACTGTGATCAGTGGTGCATATTAATCACATAAAAGTTTTTTTCACCAATCTCGCAGTGTCTTTCAGTTTTGGATTGGAGCTCAGTATTTGTCGAGCTTTAGTCCACCGTAAGATGCCCACTTCTGTGACCGTCTTCAATATATATTCTGCCGACCAAAAGGGGCGTGGTCAGTTGCCTTCATTGGGCATCTTCTCATTACTATGTGGACAGAAAGATTATGCCATTAGCGACAGCACTCCCTCTCATCCTGGGGTGGTATTGCTTACCAAGGATGAGCCGAATAGGTAATCCTCAGATGTACATGTGTGACATCTTATGCCACACACTGGTGGGATAGGCTCCGACTCTCATGGCGCTAATGTGAATTAAGCAGGTTCAATAAATAATACATGAATTAATTACAATATTTAAAAAAAATCAGAAGCACATTTTTAGGTGCATTATATTATGGGGTATCTCTCCAGTTTATGTTGCCGTTTGAGGGTTAATGGCTATTCAGAATACATTGTTTTAACAAATTATTTAAACATCTAGTCCTTCTCTCTGCTGTTTTAGCCAATATAGTTTCCAATAGTTTTAAATTACTTCTGAATAATTTTTAATTATCTGTATAACATAGCTGATGACAAACTTCAGGTTGTTTGCTATCCAGCAGAGGATGTTTGAGTTAGGGTGGACTGAACTAATATAATGGATTAGTTCAGAAATGATAATCACCTTAAACAGATCGGGTATCGGCCAGATGTGACTGATCAAAAAATTATATTAATTCTTAAAAGATGTTGCTGTTGAATTTTTGTAACATCCATTGTAAATAAAAAAGCACTGGGATCAGATTAACATTTGCTTCGTCCAATACACTGGTAATGGAATTGGTATTAGAAGAAAAAACGCAGGAGCATTGCATTCCTAGTTGCAGCACTTTCTGCACATTCCTTTCTGCACCTATGATTTACAGTACCTAATTTTCATTGCTTAAGTATTTGCAGTGTCTGCTAAATAATAAATATTCTTTATTTCTATTTATTTCTTTGTTTAAAAAAAAAAGAAAAATATCTGAAGATCTGCTCTAGTGCAGCATTTGAAGGGGGCAACTTCTCCATCTGAGTCAACATAGAAAATGACAAACTCGATATATAAATACTTAAAATTGGGTCATTTTAAAATTTCAAACATTTTATTTTGGAAATTGGTTTTATAATGAGAATTAGGAGAACTTCTAAATAATATAACAATATTGTTTTGTAGCCAACTTCAATGAGAGCAATTCGAGCAAGATATGATCCTTTCCTTCAAACACGTCATCGCATTGAACAGGTTAGCTGAGTTTATTTATATTTCTCTGGTTTTTTTTTTTAAATCTAAAAATGTTTTAGATTGTTTCAAATTTTAGTCAGTGCATAGTTTTTTGTGTCGATTTGTCATATGTGCTGCCACGGAACCTAATATTTTGTTAATTTTGTAATGGATATCTTTGGTTAATATTGTAACTTGTAATGGTTGCACTCTGATCATTACATTGGATGTATTTAAGTGTTCTCTTAAATTTTAAGGGTAACATCGCATGAATATAACCTATATTTTCTGTTTTTATAGTCCAAAAGAACAAATATTGCAAATTTTTTGATGGAACATGATACCCGTGTCTTTTGGAACTCAACTTTTATAGTCATTCATACACATACATAGTATATGGTTGAACGAAATTTTGTTCCTTACAATCCCTGGTGCATAAGCAAAACAACATACATTTAACATACGCCATAACATTACCAAACTCAGTGCAACGATATAAAAGTTTGGAATCAAGAAAATTTTTTTTATGCTTTTGACTGAAATTGATTAATTTTTTTATAAGGACCATTAAATTGATTTTAAAATATAGCTATACTAATGGTGTAAGTATATTGGGTCTTTATCTTTCATGGGAGCAGCCACATGAGGACCTGTAAAACATCTGTTTCTCAATCTACAAGTAATATACATATTATTTTGTTCTGTTGTGCATCTGGGCTTTTCTTTTTCTATCCTGATTAGATCCAGTTTGTCCTGATCTCTCAAGACAGTAATGGAGATTTTTGTATAAAATCATGAGTTTCTTGGCAAAAAGATGCTGTTTTGTTTTGGTCATTTTTAGACCCAGAATTAAACTTTAGGAATACCTGTACTTGACAAATCAAGGAAAGATAATCGATTTATTGAATATAATATCAGGATTGAGTAAGTATATTATGATACAGCAAACACTTTAATGGAGAGCAAAGGTTATAGTTTAAAAAACTACTTTACATGTACACTTTACATAGATCTAGCATATAGATAAAATTGTACAAATTCAGACCACAGTTAACACTACAGGTGCTGGTCATAAAATTAGAATATCATGACAAAGTTGATTTATTTCAGCAATTCCATTCAAAAAGTGAAACTTGTATATTAGATTCATTCATTACACACAGACTGATGTATTTCAAATGTTTATTTCTTTTAATGTTAATGATTATAACTGACAACTAATGAAAGTCCCAAATTCAGTATCTCGGAAAATTAGAATATCAATTAAGACCAATGCAAAAAAAGGATTTTTAGAAATGTTGGCCAACTGAAAGGTATGAACATGAAAAGTATGAGCATGTACAGCACTCAATATTTAGTTGGGGCTCCTTTGGCCTGGATTACTGCAGCAATGCGGCGTGGCATGGAGTCGATCAGTCTGTGGCACTGCTCAGGTGTTATGAGAGCCCATGTTGCTCTGATAGTGGCCTTCAGCTCTTCTGAATTGTTGGGTCTGGCGTATTGCATCTTCCTCTTCACAATACCCCATAGATTTTCTATGGGGTTAAGGTCAGGCGAGTTTGCTGGCCAATCAAGAACAGGGATACCATGGTCCTTAAACCAGGTACTGGTAGCTTTGGCACTGTGTGCAGGTGCCAGGTCCTGTTGGAAAATGAAATCTGCATCTCCATAAAGTTCGTCAGCAGCAGGAAGCATGAAGTGCTCTAAAACTTCCTGGTAGATGGCTGCGTTGACCTTGGACCTCAGAAAACACAATGGACCAACACCAGCAGATGACATGGCACCCCAAACCATCACTGACTGTGGAAACATTACACTGGACCTCACACAATGTGGATTCTGTGCCTCTCCTCTCTTCCTCCAGACTCTGGGACCTTGATTTCCAAAGGAAATGCAAAATTTACTTTCATCAGAGAACATAACTTTGGACCACTCAGCAGCAGTCCAGTCCTTTTTGTCTTTAGCCCAGGCGAGACACTTCTGACGCTGTCTCTTGTTCAAGAGTGGCTTGACACAAGGAATGCGACAGCTGAAACCCATGTCTTGCATACGTCTGTGCGTGGTGGTTCTTGAAGCACTGACTCCAGCTGCAGTCCACTCTTTGTGAATCTCCCCCACATTTTTGAATGGGTTTTGTTTCACAATCCTCTCCAGGGTGCGGTTATCCCTATTGCTTGTACACTTTTTTTTCTACCACATCTTGCCTTCCCTTCGCCTCTCTATTAATGTGTTTGGACACAGAGCTCTGTGAACAGCCAGCTCCTTTATCAATGACCTTTTGTGTCTTGCCCTCCTTGTGCAAGGTGTCAATGGTCGTCTTTTGGACAACTGTCAAGTCAGCAGTCTTCCCCATGATTGTGTAGCCTACAGAACTAGACTGAGAAACCATTTAAAGGCTTTTGCAGGTGTTTTGAGTTAATTAGCTGATTAGAGTGTGGCACCAGGTGTCTTCAATATTGAATCTTTTCACAATATTCTAATTTTCCGAGATACTGAATTTGGGACTTTCATTAGTTGTCAGTTATAATTATCAACATTAAAAGAAATAAACATTTGAAATACATCAGTCTGTGTGTAATGAATGAATCTAATATACAAGTTTCACTTTTTGAATGGAATTACTGAAATAAATCAACTTTGTCATGATATTCTAATTTTATGACCAGCACCTGTAGAATTACCAGAGCCTACAAATAAACTAGTAGATCCGTTCCACCTTAAATCGCTTCTTAAATCCATTCGCACCTCTCCGCCATCGTCTTTTGTCTTCTAAATGTGTAGATAAAGACAAGCTGCAAGCAGCCGGCTATTCCATCCCCCCACCGACTTAGAACGTGCACAAATTTCTCCCAGCTCATGCCTTGATTGATTATCTGGGAGTGAAGTGGAGTTTTAGAGTGGATATAATAGATCGTTATTTGGAACACACTCATCTCATGTGTGTTCCGTTTCTAAAGTTATCTGTGTAAAGACATTTTTAAAACAGAAACGTTTTTCATATTCTAGTAGTAAATGACAAAATGTAGGCATAAACCTACAACCATAAAGCAAGGCTGAAGTCCAAATATCAAAGAAACACTTTCACGAAAGGTACAAATATAACAGAACAAGTGCGCTTTTATTCAAAAATATAACTGCCGAAAAAAAAGCCTGTTTAGTGTGCGACATTGACACTCATTTACTACAACTGCCGCCGTGGCGCAACACTATCAGTTGCTGACTGGGAATCAGGAGGTCACGAGTTCGATCCTGCTCGACTTCCTTTTGAGAAGTGAAATGCTCTTATTTTTACTATTTTAGAATAAAGATACATTTCATTTCAGTCTGTAACAGCCGTGTGTAATTTATGATATTTGTAAAGGTTAGCTTTGTTTTTGTTTTTTTTTTAATTCACTTTTCATTCTCTCAGTCACGTTCAGGATCCTTCCTTACCCCATCTGACACTGCTGTTTTCAGATAAAGACATGCTATAGCTCTGCAGTGTATCAAGATACATACAACCACGTTTTTTATTTTTCACAATCTTGCCAGTCCCCACATGTTGCTGTATGCTGTTTCTTTTGTACTCCAGGACATGCATAGTAAAGAGCAGTAACTTCAGCGCTATGTGCAGTCATCAGACACTCCCCATCTGACACTGCTGTTTTCACATAAAGACGCGCTATAGCTCACCCAAGGAGCGCCCTTCCTACATTTACGACATATGTACTTGTTGCAGTGTACACACCTCTCTGTGCTATTGTTCCTATTACACTGAACTAACATCTGTAATTTGCAGATCTATTCATTATCTCAAAACACCACGCACATATATTGTCTTTCTTTCAGATGTGTAATAGAAACCACAGTATAGAGAGAAGTGAGTACATTGTAACAGGTACACACGTTGTAAATGTAAGAAAGACGATCCTTGCGTGTGTGTGAACTATTAACATTTGAATCTGATGATTGCATATAGCGCTGTCTTATTCAGTGCGCTTATTCAGTGCGTGCAAGAACATGCAGGTGGCCAGTTGCTGTGTGCTACAACATGCTGGCGGTGATTAACGCACATTTTAAAAAAAGAAAGACAAATATATGTGACGTTTTGATGAAATCATTTTATGACGCGAATAGTACCAATCAGAAAACATTGTCGAAGTAATGCAATATTATTTGAAGACGAACAGCGTCAGATTGGGTGTGAATTTATACTTTGGCGCTGTTAGAGTCAGATCAGAAGCTGAATAAGCTCCTGCTCTGACTCTAAGTAAAAAAGCATGAATTAATCAACAGAAATAACAGCGATCGACATTTTAAACTTAACGATTTACAGTGCATACCAATTTATAAATTTTATGTCTGTTTGAGGTTGCAAAGAAAAAAAAAAAAACACTTCTTCCCCAGCGGGGAATCGAACTCTGGTCTCTAAGACACGGCAAGGCTGCTGTGCTCTGATTCTGCAAATCTTAGCGTTACGCCACGGAAGGTGTTATATCATCCTTGAACCTTTTTGTGAAAGTGTTTATTTGATGTTTGGACGTCAGGCTTCACACATTCTATAGTTTACGCCTACATTTTGTAACATTTATTACTACAATATGAAAACGTTTCTGTTTTAACAATGTGTTTACACAGATTACTGTAGAAACGGAACACACATGAAATGCGTGTGTTCCAAATAATGATCTATTATTTCCACTGTAAAACTCAAGCAGTTTAGTCACTCCCAGATAATCAAACAAGGCATGAGCTGGGAAAACTTCATGAACGTTCTGCGACAGTGGGGGATGGAATAGCCAGCTGCTTGCTGCTCGTCTTAATCGGCACATTTAGAAGACAAAAGAGAGGTTAGAACGGTTTTAAGGTGGGCTGGATCTACGAGTTTTTTCGTAGACTCTGGTAATTCTAGTGTTAATAGCAAAGCAAAACACTAACACTCAAGCTACTGTAAAAGTTTTGTGATTGTATCGCAAAACCCTTAAATACATTTACAAATTCAAAACTGTAGATGGGTATTGGGGATAAGCAGACCTACTTATATTTTGCCATTTGTTGCTAAGTTGAAATATGTGTTTAGACAAATACAGCACAAATGTTGTCAATATAACATCAAAAGATTTTTTTTTACTATGCTTTTCATGTTACTTTTAATTAGGTCTTGCATGCATTGTGAAAGGCAGGTGCCAATGTGCTCATCATTACAATTCTCAGTGTGGAGCTTTTTGCTGTAGCCTTGCTAAAATTGAGAAACCAAACATTTTGTAAGCACCCATGTTCTTAAACAGGAAATTACTTCTAACTATTATAAACTTATCAATGCATAATACACATATTTGCAAATGATTATAAGTGAATGCTAAATGCATTTCACATGTATATTACGCACTGAAGGGTAATACCTTTTTAAAAATGAAGCCTCTTGTTGTCCTTTTGGAGAACTATGCACTGCTTCTTTTGGAACAATAAGTGGTATTAAGAAATGTACTACATTTTTAAGTCCAGTAATTATGATTTTTATCATTTATATCATATTTTAATCACCCTGCTAGTTTAAAAATTGACTTACTTCGATGTTTTTTTTTGTAAATTGGTGGAAGGGTTGTTGTATGCAGGTAATTCCATAGTTTTTGAGATATGGTGTACAGTGGAAAATAAAATAAGATACTTTTTTAAAGTAATGAGTGTCCCAAAACAATACTTATTTTAGTGAAGTAAAAATATATCTGTTAACTTAAAAAAAGCATTACTATGGAAGCATATTTCTACCACTCAAATAAAAAAAGGAAAAAAATTACTTCAGTAACTTCGAGCACATGCTTGTGTTCCTGCTGTCTGGTGACAGCTAGTAAGGAAGACATTAATCACATGTGTAGCGTGTAATGAAGCGAAAAGAACTGAATAAAAGTTAGAAGTATACATTTGATCCTGCATGTGCTGAGGGATAAAATTAATCAGCCCAGTAATAAGTGCTATGTGTGCTTCTATGAATTGACGGGGGAAACAAAGTTGCCTACCAAATTAGAGAGAGAGAAGGGTGCATCAGACAGACTGTTACAGACATGAGAAATCACTTACTGTATATGCCATTTAAAAATATGGAAACAATATTTTATAATTATTTTTGGACTGAAGTATATCGTGATACTGAATTGACTATGTTTATCTAAATTGTGCAGAAGAAGACAAGCTGCAGTTGGTTCCTCTTCATCTTTTCCTACTTCTTTGTGGGATTGATGTGCTTGTTCAAACTTTTCCAAACAGCTCGGTCGTGCACCTCCTCATCACATGTCCATACCACTTCTTAGATATCTCTTCCACTTTTGTTATACCTTTGATTGTCTCATTTCTTATTATGTCCTTTTCACACATCCATCTCAACATTCTCATTTGTGCTACACCCAACTTCTCCTGTGCTCCCTTTACTACCCATATCTCTGCTCCATAAATCATTGCTGGTCTTACCCATTGTCTTAAACACCTTACCTTTAACATTGGCCTTAATTCTTTGATCACACGATACTGCTGACTCCTTCTTTCAATTGTCCCGTCCACGCTGCACACTGTGATTTATCTCGGCTACCACCGATCCTAGATATTTAACACTAGAATTACCAAAGCTTACGAAAAAACTTGTAAATCTGGCCTACCTTAAATCTGCTCTATACCACTCCGTCAGCGTCTTTTGTCATGTAAATGTGTTGATAAGCCCAAGCAGCAAGCAGGCAACTATCCCATCCTCCCACTGCAAAAACCTCTCCCAGCTCAAGCCTTGTTTATCAGGGAGTCCGGTACCTAGAGCTGTATAGGCTAAAAAATATATCGTTATTTGGAACACTTGCATTTCATGTGCGTTCTGTGTTTACAGAGATCTATGTAAGTGTAGGATGACAGGAAATGCAAGAAATGTTGAATACATACCCAAAGACAATTTTTTTCCATGTTTTAGTACTAACAACAAAAGTTTGGCATGAAGTGTATAATGTGTGAAGACTGAAGTCCAAATATCAAATAAGCATTTTCACAAAAGGTACAAATATAACAGAACAAGTACACTTTTATTCAAGACTATAACTGAAGAAAAAGAAATCGGGTTAGTGTGGCTTGTCGTAGTGACTTCTTTGGTAATAAAGCGGTAAGAACTGCTGACACCTATTCAAAAGGTCACCGATTCAAGCTTTCCCGCATCCAAAAATAAACGTTTTGAGTAGTAATCTGCTCTTATTGTTACTATTATACAATAAAAACATACATTTGATTTGAGTCTGTAACAGCCGGTGTAAATGTATGGTACTTGTAAAGGTCAACATTTTTTTTATTCAGTTTTATTCTCTCAGTCGTGTTCATGCTCACCCCGACTAGCTGCTCACTACTCAAAACGTTTATTTGGTAATGTGGGAAGGCTCGAACCCATGACCTTTGGGATAGGAGTCAGCAGTTCTTACTGCTGTACTACTAGAAGACGCGGCGACAAACCACACTAACCCGATTTCTTTTTCTTTGGTTATAGTCTTGAATTAAAGCTCACTTGTTCTATTATATTTGTACCTTTTGTGAAAGTGCTTATTTGTTATTTGGACTTCAGTCTTCACACATTATACATTTCATATCAAAATTTTGACATTAATACTAAAACATGAAAAAAGTTTGTCTTTTAGGTATGTTTTCAACATTTCTTTCATTTCCTGTCATCCTACACTTACATAGATCTTTATAGACATGGAACACACATGAAATGCATGTGTTCCAAATAACGATATATTATTTACACTATGGTACCTCACTCCCAGTAAACAAGGTTTGAGCTGGGAACAGCTTTTTGCCATTTCTGTGGTGGGAGGATGGGATGGTAGGCTGCTTGCACTTATTGACACATTTACTACACAAAAGACGCTGACGGAGAGGTGCAAACGGATTTAAGGTGTGTCAGGTTTACAAGTTTTTTCGTAGGCTTTGGTAAATCTAGTGTTAAAACACAAACAAGTGAGGAGCCTGGAGAAACCTATGGGGAAGATTTAGTGTTTTGTAATAGCCAGGATAAAATTCACGATGTGAAGGTGATTGAACCACTAGGGTCAAGTGACCATAATATTATACAATTCACAGTATTTTGTTGGAGCACAAATGCAAAAACTTTAACTGTTAATTACAAATTTTTAACATACACAATGGTTAAAAAAGATATTTGGAAAGCTAAGTTAAGGAGGAGAAAAAGTTTAATTACAAATTTTTAACATACACAATGGTTAAAAAAGATATTTGGAAAGCTAAGTTAAGGAGGAGGAAAAGTTTAATTACAAATTTTTAACATACACAATGGTTAAAAAAGATATTTGGAAAGCTAAGTTAAGGAGGAGGAAAAGTATACTTGGATTACTAAGGATAAATATATATATTATACATATTAAATATATATATAAATATACAAACAGTGAAATAGTCAATGCTATAAAACTTGTATTTTTCTGAAATTTTCACATGTGAAGAAGTGTATAAACTCCCAGCAGTAACACTGACTACTAAGGAAGTATGTAGAAGGATAACAATATTGCTTAGATTAAATACACTGTAGTGTAACAAATCTTAAACACCAGATAATAGTTATCCTCCAGTGCTTAAGAAGGCGAGCGATTGCATATGTACAGTAATCCCTCGCTACTTCGCGGTTCACTTTTCGCGGATTCACAACTTCGCGGATTTTACATGTCAGCATATCTAAATATATAACGCGGATTTTTCGCTGCTTCGCGGGTTTCTGTGGAGAATGGGTCTTTTTACTTCTGGTACTTGCTTCCTCAGTTGGTTTGCCCAGTTGATCTCATACAAGAGATGCTATTGGCGGATGGCTGAGAAGCTACCCAATCAGAGCATGCAGTTAAGTTCCTGTGTGCTGCTGATTGGCTCAGCGACGGAGTGCTGCATTAACCAGGAAGTCTCATCTCACTCATTCAGCATTAACGTGCTCCTGCTTCAGGGGCCGTGTCCAAGCGCCAACAGAAGATGCAAATGATTGCAGAAAAGGTAAAAGTTTTGGATATGTTGAAGGAAGGGAACAGCTACACCGCTGCAGGACACCATTACAGCATCAATGAGTCCACGATTCTTTTTATTTAAAAAGGAGGAAAAGCATATAAGATCTACGGCCGCAGTGTCCTTTAACCAGGGCGCAAAACGAGTTGCAAGTGGACGTGATAAGGCAGTAGTCTGGATGGAATCTGCTTTAGGAATCTTTGCAACAAGGTCGACGACGTCATGACCGCCTACAAGTTGCTCTTCGACCGGAAAAAGAAGCAGCGGTAGCAACTGCCGATCACAATGTTTTTGCAGCCTCGCAAAAAAGAGCCAGTTCCTACTACTACTACTACTACTACTACGGATACACCTTCGTGAATCCATGGAGGAGGTGCCCCAGGAAATGGCACCGCCGTCTGAAGAGACGTTAAATACAGTCATCGGCTGCGCAGTTAAAGTCATCATCACCTTCATCGTCATCATTTTTACTGCGCAGCATATTCATCACCATCATCAAGTCATATATAGCTACGTGTACTTCGCTATACAGTAAGGTTAAACTTATCTACCGATTTCATATTGCTTAGAAGTTGTCCCTGTTATTAATAGAGTAAAGGGTGGGTTGTAAACAATACGGGGAGGGTTTAAAAACGTCCAAATACACGTTAAATAATTAAATAAATATGGTGTCCCTACTTTGCGGAAATTCAGTTATCGCGGTCGGCCTTGGAACCTATCTCCCGTGATAAGTGAGGGATTACTGTAAACCCTTGTCATATATTTTTTAAAAATTATAGCACACTGAGGACATTCCTCAGGACAAGAAAATAGCACATATGATCTCATTATACTGTATGAAAAGGGTGATAACGCAGATCTAAGTAACTATGGGCTAGTAAGCTCAACATGCTTCATGGGTAAATTAACAGGAAGAATTACTAAGGAAAACATAAAGCAGCACACATGTCAAGAACAGGTGAGCTGGTGAAGATTTACTATAGGTTCATATGGGAGAGGTGATGTTTTACTAACATGTTGGAATTATATGAGCAAGCAACAAAATGATACAATCAGAGTAGTGATTATGGAATTATTTATCTTGACTTTCGGAAAGCATTTGATAAGGTGCACATGAGAGGTTGGGCATCAAGCTCAAATAATTGGGAGTTCAGGGTGTAGTGTGTAGATGGGTGCAGAATAGGGTAAACCACAGGAAGCAAAGGATTATGGTGTGAGAAACCTTACCAGAAGAAGGTGATTTTAAATAGTGGTGTCTCTTAGGGGTCAGTGCTAGGGCCTTTGTTATTTTTTTATTCATGCAGTAAATGGTCTGGATGGCATTATAATCAACAACAACAGTTCATGAGGTCGCCGGAAAAGGGTGTATGGCACTTCTGATATCTATGGAAAAGGACGCAGTCCTGGTTGTTCCTGTCTTGTATATGGTTGTGAGACACGGACACTATCCAGTGACCTGAGACGAAGACTGGACTCCTTTGGCACTGTGTCTCTTTGGAGAATACTTGGGTACCACTAGTTTGACTTTGCGTCCAGAATGAGGCACATTACCGTCATTGTGAGGGAACGTCAGTTACTGCACTACGGCCATGTGGCACGATTACCTCAGGGTTTATCCGGCTGGACCAGGCCAAGGGACACCCACGTAACACCTGGCTGCGGGAAAATAGAGGGTCATTTCAGGAGGGTGGGACTGAACCACGTATCTGCCTGGGGGGTTGCCAACCAGGATTCCGAGCTGTTTTGTTGTGTGGTGGTTACGGCAATACACTTTACCAGTGCATGTTCCACAACGTACCTGACCTGACCTGTTGTCACCTTTATCAAGGCAACTTGCAAGATTTGAGATACAATTGCTTACATTTCTTTTGTTTTTCCAATAGGAGTGCAGGCAAGTAAAGTGTCTTGTTCATGGTCACATATGGTTTGTAGCAGGATTTAAACTCACAAAGTCAGTGTTTGAAGTGCAGAGCCTTAACCACTATGCCACACTGCCTGCATATTACACGTATTAAGTAGAAATGTTAGGTTTGAATATGAAATGTGAGGTCTGAAACATGAAAGTACTCCTTATAAGAAGGATATAGGAGTTATACTGGACTGACTCATCACTATCAGTGACAGTCTGCTTTATGATGCCATTAAGAATTCCAACCAAATTTCTTGTTGTGTAGCACAATGTGTAGAGTACTAGTCAAATGGGGTTATGCTTTAAATAAAATATTATTTCCTGAAAACTTGTCCTTTCCACAGTACTGTATGTTTGAAAGCGAAATGGGTAAATTTAGTTTTAAGAAAAATGCTCACATTTGGTACATTTTAACTGTACAAATGAATAACAGACATATTGATTATGCGACAAGTTACCTGGGAATTTTTCTTCGTTTTTCACATTGTTTGCTGTTGTACTGAATTGGTCAGTGCAGGGTTCAGTTCATTTTGAATCTTCAATATGTAATTTTTCCATGAAAACATGAGACTAAAACTTTTTTTTCCGCTACTGTAAACTACATGGGGTAAGTAACATATAAAATTGTATCATTTTTGGGTGGAGTGTTCCTTTAAAGACTTAAAACTAAAAAAAGAACATTCCAAGACTGCACGATGTGCTTAAAGTAACGATGAAATTTAAGAAAATGGAAAGTAAGAGGTGACATGATTGAAGAGTTTTTTTTTTTAATTATGAAAGTAAATAGTACTGTGGATCCAGGCTGTTATTTTAAAATGAATTCATTAAGAACAAGGGAACACAGTTGGAAACATGTACAGTAAAAGTAAACTTTGAAAAAGCATTAGAACATTTTTGTTCACACAGAGAACGATAGACACATGGAATAAATTACAAATTAATGTGGCAGAGAGTAGTACTTGAGGGTCCTACAAATTTTGACTTGATGTTAGTTTGGAGAAATTAGTTGAATGGGATTGTGAATTTTGTTGAACTCATTGGCTGTTCATGTGAAAAACGTTGTAACATGGATCCAAAGTTTTTGTAAACTACTTAATCTAATTTAAGGCTTACAATGTGTGTGTCTGTGTTTTTCTATTTCCTTATTTATTCTGTTTGGAATGTGTGTTTATAATTTTTACGTTTCATAACTATGCATAAGAATTCACTTTAAGGCATGAGAATCTCAAATATTAGGAATCTATTGAAAGATTAAAAATATACTTCCGAGTACAATGATAGTATCTGACTTTTTTAAATTGCATATTCATCATTAAAATTTGTTTGCAGTGTTTTTTTAAGCAAATCGTGTAATGCACTGTTGTTGACTTACTGTGTATGGCCAATATTTGCAATCCAAAAATATCTGAAGCCAAGTAACAATATGTATCATAGCAAATATTAGCACACTATATGTCCATTTCTATATTTGTTTGATACTAATAAAATAGTTTGTTCACTGTTATTCAATTTTATGTATTTTTTAGTTGAAGCAGCTGGGACATAGTGTGGACAAAGTTGAGTTCATAGTAATGGGTGGAACCTTCATGGCTCTGGCTGAAGAATATCGAGACTTCTTCATAAGGAACTTGCATGATGCACTTTCAGGGCATACTTCCAGTTGTGTGGCTGAGGCTTTGAGGTAATGTGTTTTTTTTGTTTGTTTTTTTTGATGTTGCTGTTCCTTAGTTTCTTCTTGTGATTTGGTAAGCTATTTTCCCTATTTTAACTAGTCAGTCAACATTTTTTTTTATGTATTTATACATACACTGTGGTGCCTCGTACCTCGAACTTGATTCGTTTCAGAAGGCCGTTTGAATTCTGAATTGCTCAAAGTCCAAATCAGTTTTCTCCATTATAAATAATGGAAAGTGAATTAATCCGTTCCCAGACCCTAAACAATGTCCATTTCAATAAGCTTAAACAGCAAATACACATAATTTAATGTAAAAATAACACAATTAAGTGCCCTAAATAATAACTAAAAACATGAAAACAATCTATAAAATACATAAATACTGTATAATAAAATCAAAATTGCTTTTACTGTACCTTAGTGATGAGTGGTGTTGTCCTGTGTGGCTGATAGAGAGGAAGAGAAAGGTTACTGTTCGGGGGGTCACCTTCCATAAACACACCAAATAACTGTACTTCATGGAAAATTCACTGTGGTATAATTTCTATAAGCTTATGCAATATTACATTTATTTTAGTTCAGAGTTGCATTCATTTTTCGCCAAGATGATGATGGGAGAGTCAGAATGCTGTATGAATTAAGTCTTCTCCAGAACATCCTAAACGTTATTAATAAGGTTAAGGTCCGGACTTTCTGGTGGCCAATCCATGTGTGAAAATGATGTCTAATGCTCACTGAACCACTCTTTCACAATTTGAGCTTTATGAATCCTGGCATTGTCATCTTGGAATATGCCTATGCCATCAAGGAAGAAACAATACATTGATGGAAAAACCTGGTCACTCATTATATTCATGTAGTCAGCTGACCTCAGTTTTTGTGGTTGAACGAAAGCAACTTGCAGGGGATAGCATAAGCGAGCCGATCATATTCGCAAAAGCCAGGAAGATTGATGGCGATTTGCTGAAAAAAAATCCTAATTCGAATGGCGAAAATGAGGAATTTAAAGCCAGTAGAGGATGGTTTGAAAAGTCTCACAAGAGAAGTGGCATTTAATTTTATTTCCCCGTGCTTAAAACTCGGTTCTTACAATGTTAGTTTTCTCTATTGTTCAAGGTTTTCTCAGTGTTATTCAATGTTTTTACATTTAGTTTACTATTACACTGTGCATTCTATGGTATAATTAACTATTTTTGTGCTTAACACTAGAATTACCAGAGCCTACGAAAAAACCCATAGATCCGGCCCACCTTAAATCAATTCTTAAATCCATTCACACCACTCCGCTGGCGTCTTTTGTCCTCTAAATGTGCTGATAAAGACAAACTGCCAGCAGCCGGCTATTCCATCCTCCCACCGACTTAGAACGTGCACAAACTTCTCCCAGCTCAAGCCTTGATTGATTATCTGGGAGTGAAATGGAGTTTTAGAGTGGAAATAATAGATGGTTATTTGGAACACACGCATTTCATGTGTGTTCCGTTTCTACAGTAGTCTGTGTAAACACATTGTTAAAACAAAACTTTTTCATATTTTAGTAGTAAATGTTAGAAAATGTAGGCATACACTATAGAATGTGTAAAGCCTGAGTTCCAAAGATCAAATAAACACTTTCACAAAAGGTTCAATGATAACATATCCGTTTCCATGGCGTAGCGTGCTAAGATTTGCTTCTTAGAGCACAGCAGCTTTGCTGTGCCTCACAGACCTGAGTTTGATTCCCCGCTGGGATAAAGTGTGCAAACAGACAAAAAATTTATAAATTGGTATGCACTGTCAGTTAATGAAATCGTTATACTTTCATGTGGGATGCTCCTTTTAAAATATTTTTTTAACAATTGAGACTGCAATTAACATGAACAACTGTCCTTATAACTTGTTATTTTTAAGATCCATAACACACAGACAGACAGAGCATTGCGTAATAGAGAGACAGACAGGCAGAGATATATATATATAAACAGGGAAGGCATATGTACTGAAAGAAAAAAAAAGATCAACATGTGCGTTGTTCCTGCTGCACTGAATACGCTCACGCGCTCTAACCCCCTAACCCCCCTAGTCAGACTCTTAAGTAACAGCGCAAGTACATATGCAAACCAAGTGTGATCAAGAGTCCCCGGTTCGATCCCCACTCACTCCTATATTTGCCGTTTTCAGTAGTAAGCTGCTCTTTTTGTTAATATTATACAGTACACACATACACTTGGTTTGCATCTATACTTGTGCTGTTACTTAGAAAGTCAGATCGGGGGGTGGGGGTGATGTTAGAGCATATACTATATATATATATATATATATATATATATATATATATATTGGAAATTGGCCCTGACACAGACAGGTGGACACCGATGGTTCACCCAACACACGTTTATTATACATTATTACATTATTTACGAATAAGTGCTCACATACAATCCCAAAATTCCCCCAATGTCCAGGCCTCACAATGCCTCTCTTTCTCTGGTCCGCCTCCTCTCCTCCTGAGCTCCATCTTCCTTCCTCCCGACTCAAGCCATTGAATGGAGGGAAGAGGCCACTTTTATACACACCCGCCCAAGTGTGGCGGAAGTACCGGCTGCGCACCTGGAAGTACTCCGGGTGTCCCTGGTCGTCTTCCCCTCAGCACTTCCGGGTGTGGCGGAAGTGCTGAGGGCCAGGGCTCCTCAGACATTGGGGCGCCCCCTGGCGGTGACCACGGGCCCTTATAGTGTTGAGCTTCTAAGCTCTGTGTGTGTGTGTATGTATATATGTGTATATATATATATATATATATATATATATATATATATATATATATATGTATATATATATATATATATATATATATATATATGTATATATATATATATATATATATATATATATGTATATATATATATGTATATATATATATATATATATATATATGTATATATATATATTATATATATATATATATATATATATATATATATATATATATATATATATATATATATATATATATATATATATATGTATATATATATATGTATATATATATATATGTATATATATATATATATGTATATATATATATATATATATATATATATATATATAGATAAGACAAGATAGCACAAGACCCAGAAGAGGGCTTACACTCTCGTCAGACCACGTGGGGGTGACCGCCCTGGTTCCTTTGGGGGCCACAGGTACAGATCTTTGAAGCTCAACCCTGTATGGGCCCCGTGGTCGCCGCTAGGGGGCGCCCCAATGCCTTGGGAGCCCTGGACCTCAGCACTTCCGCCACACCCGGAAGTGCTGGGTGGAAGAGAAGCAGGGACACCCGGAATGCTTCCGGGGATGCAGCCAGCACTTCCGCCACTCTGGGGCGTGTCGGTGGAAGATTGCCGGGAAACACCTGGACCACATCTGGGTGATTATAAAAGGGGCTGCCTCCCTTCATTCAAGGCTTGAGTCGGGAGTGGAGAAGGACGGACCTTAGGAGGAGAGGCAAGGAGGCGGCCTGAATAGTAAGGCATTTGAGTTGTCCTGGACTTTGGGGGTTTTAAGGTGCACTTATAACTGTAAATATGTATAATAAATGTGTTGTTGGTGAACCAGTGATGTCCGTCTGTCTGTGTCCGGGCAGGCTTCCACAATTTATATATATATATATATATATATATATATATATATATATAATGTGTGTCCTGCGGTGGGTTGGCACCCTGCCCAGGATTGTTTCCTGCCTTGTGCCCTGTGTTGGCTGGGATTGGCTGCAGCAGACCCCCGTGACCCTGTGTTCGGATTCAGCAGGCTAGAAAATGGATGGATATATATATATAATATATATATATGTGTACAGTAATCCCTCCTCCATTGCGGGGGTTTCGTTCCAGAACCCCCTGCGAAAGGTGAAAATCCGCGAAGTAGAAACCATATGTTTATATGGTTATTTTTATATTGTCATGTTTGGGTCACAGATTTGCACAGAAACACAGGAGGTTGTAGAGAGACAGGAACTTTATTCAAACACTGCAAACAAACATTTGTCTCTTTTTCAAAAGTTTAAACTGTGCTCCATGACAAGACAGAGATGACCGTTCTGTCTCACAATTAAAAGAATGCAAACATATCTTCCTCTTCAAAGGAGTGCGCATCAGGAGCACAGAATGTCAGAAAGAGAGAGAAAAGCAAACAAATCAATAGGGCTGTTTGGCTTTTAAATATGTGAAGCACCGCGGCACAAAGCAGTTGAAGACGGCAGCTCACACCCCCTCTGTCAGGAGCAGAGAAAGAGAGAGAGAAAAACAAATAATAAAAAATCAATACGTGCCCTTCGAGCTTTTAAGTATGCGAAGCACCGTGCAGCATGTCTCTTCACGAAGCAGCTGCACAGATGGGAGCAACGTGAAGGTAATCTTTCAGCATTTTTAGACGAGCGTCCGTATCGTCTAGGTATGCGAACAGCCCCCCTGCTCAATCCCCCTACGTCAGGATCAGAGAATGTCAGCACAAGAGAGAGAGAGAGAAAAGTAAGTTGGGTAGCTTCTCGGCCATCTGCCAATAGCGTCCATTGTATGAAATCAACTGGGCAAACCAACTGAGGAAGCATGTACCAGAAATTAAAAGACCCATTGTCCGCAGAAATCCGCGAACCAGCAAAAAATCAGCGATATATATTTAAATATGCTTACATATAAAATCCACGATAGAGTGAAGCTGCGAAAGGCGAAGTGCGATATAGAGAGGGATTTCTGTATATATATATATATATATATATATATATATATATATATATATATATATATATATATATATGTCTGTACATTGCTTTCCCTTTATCCTGACTAGTCTCCCAGTCCCTGCCGCTGAAAAAACATCCCCACAGCATGATGCTGCAACCATCATACTTCACTGTGGGGATGGTATTGGCCTGGTGATGGGCGGTGCCTGGTTTCCTCCAAACGTGATGCCTGGCATTCACACCAAACAGTTCAATCTTTGTCTCATACTTATTTTTTTGAATTTTCGCTGCCGTAAATCCACCGCCTGCCGCGATGTCGGTCTCATAAGGTTTTTCGGGCAGCTGCGCTGAAGGCGACTGCACATTCGGCTTCGGACGTGTGCAGAAGGCGACTGCGCATTCGGCTTCGTACAGATATGAGTGAGTGAGTAGGCTGGCAAATTATATATAGGATATATATCTATATCCATCCATCCATTCTCCAACCCGCTGAATCCGAACACAAGGTCACGGGAGTCTGCTGGAGCCAATCCCAGCCAACACTGGGCAAAAGGCAGGAACCAATCCCGGGCAGGGTGCCAACCCACTGCAGTATATATATATATATATATATATTATATTATATTATATATATATATATATATATATATATATATATATATATATATATATATATATATATATACACATAGATATACATACACATACATCAATCAAATATATATATATTAATAAAATCATAAATATTTTAAGGAAGGAAAACTACATTTGTATTTTTAGAATAAATATAATTTATTTTGTTTTTTCTTTTAGGCATTCAGAGAGAAGCAGCATCAAGTGTGTTGGAATTACTATTGAGACTAGACCCGATTACTGTTTGAAGAGACATCTTAGTGACATGCTATCATATGGTTGTACACGACTAGAGATTGGCGTACAAAGTGTATATGAGGATGTGGCTAAAGATACTAACAGGTAAACAATATTTAGACTTGCTGATTTTTCTTCAGATGTCATTAATATGCTTTTACTTTTTGTATCCTGTTCAAATTCAAGTAAATTAATTTTATGATGTCAGTTTACAGGGATGTAAAGCATTTCTCCCTTCGTAATATTTTCTATTCTATTTCACCCCATAGTTTAACTACTTGTATGTAGCACCTTTAGCAAATATAATCTCAATTAAACACTTCCTATAACTTTATATTAATCTTTCATATCATTATTGAAGAATTTCGGCCCACTTTTCTTTGCAAAGCTGCTTTGATTCTGGCTGACCACTGTACACTTGGTTGTTTGAGATTCAAGCTTTGCTGATATACAGAACATTTACTACGTGCTGACGTCATCCCTGCTGTTGGATTGTTGTGTGTTGCTGCGTTTTGTCTATGTATGAAACTTGAAATAAAATACAGCGTTTGCTCCTAAAACTTTGTTTTTGTTCACTGCAAATGGATCGGGAGGATTTTTTTTCATTTTTTTCCCTTTTTTTACTGTTTTTTTCAAGTACACAGGAAAAAATCCAAGTACAACTATGTTTGTTGTCTTTATGTCTCATCTACACAAATGGTCAATAAACATTAGCAGTAAGTAAGTACATACAGTACTGTGCAAAAGTTTTAGGCAGGTGTGAAAAAATGCTGTAAACAAAGAATGCTTTCAGAAATATAAATAATGATTGTTTATTGTTATCAATTTACAAAATGCAAAGTGAGCGAACAAAAGAAAAATCTAAATCAAATCAATATTTGGTGTTACTACCTTTTGCCTTCATACCAGCATCAATTCTTACAGGTACACTTGCACAAAGTCAGGTATTTTGTAGGATTATAGTCCGGTGTATGATCAACCAATCATAACAAACAGGTGCTAATGATCATCAATGTCACACGTATGTTGAAACACAGTCATTAACTGAAACAGAAACAGCTGTGTAGGAGGCTTAAAACTGGGTGAGGAACAGCCAAACTCTGCTACGAAGGTGAGGTTGTGGAAGACAGTTTCATGTCATGGCAAGATTGAGCACAGCAACAAGACACAAGGTAGTTACACTGCATCAACAAGGTCTCTCCCAGACAAAGATTTCAAAGCAGACTGGAGTTTCAAGATGAGCTGTTCAAGCTCTTTTGAAGAAACACAAAGAAACGGGCAACGCTGAGGATCGTAGACGCTGTGGTCGGCCAAGGAAACTTAGTGCAGCGGATGAAAGACCCATCAAGCTTATTACCCTTCGAAATCGGAAGATGTCCAGCAGTGCCATCAGCTCAGAACTGGCAGAAACCAGTGGGACCCAGGTACACCCATCTACTGTCCGGAGAAGTCTGGCCAGAAGTGGTCTTCATGGAAGAGTTGCAGCCAAAAAGCCATATCTCCTTCGTGGAAACGAGGCAAAGCGATTCAAGTATGCACGAAAACATAGGAACTGGGGTGCAGAAAAATGGCAGCAGGTATTCTGGACTGAGGAGTCAAAATTTGAAATATTTGGCTTTAGCGGAAGGCAGTTCATCGAAGGGCTGGAGAGCGGTACAATAATGAGTGTCTGCAAGCAACAGTGAAGCATGGTGGAGGTTCCTTGAACGTTTGGGGCTGCATTTCTGCAAATGGAGTTGGAGATTTGGTCAGGATTAATGGTGTTCTCAATGTTGAGAAATACAGGCAGATACTTATCCATCATGCAATACCATCAGGGAGGCGCATGATTGGCCCCAAATTTATTCTGCAGCAGGACAACGACCCGAAACATACAGCCAAAGTCATTAAGAACAATCTTCAGTGTAAAGAAGAACAAGAAGTCCTGGAAGTGATGGTATGGCCCCCACAGAGCCCTGATCTCAACATCATTGAGTGTGTCTGGGATTACATGAAGAGACAGAAGAATGTGAGGAAGCCTACGTCCACAGAAGATCTGTGGTTAGTTCTCCAAGATGTTTGGAACAACCTACCAGCCGAGTTCCTTCAAAAACTGTGTGCAAGTGTACCTAGAAGAATTGATGCTGTTTTGAAGGCAAAGTCTGGTCACACCAAGTATTGATTTGATTTAGATTTCTCTTTTGTTCATTCACTGCATTTTGTTGATTGATGAAAATATATGATTAACACTTCCATTTTTGAAAGCATTCTTTGTTTACAGCATTTCTTCACACCTGCCTAAAACTTTTGCACAGTACTGAAAATATTTACCCAGCTTAGTATCTGTTAAAAGTAAAGCACCAGCAAGGTGGGAGGCCTGTCTAGATTAGTATTCTGTAATAACCAGTAATGGTGCAGTGCACGATAACGTGCAGTGAATACACTTGATTAACAGTTTGCATCTTCTTTCTCTTTACAATTAGCATTCATTTGCTAAAAGGTTCATGCGCTTGCTGCTTCGTGAGCAGCTCGTTTTCTCCACTCTAGTAGGTCACTTCTTCTCTTCTTCTATCTGCATCTTTTCACGTTAAAACTGATTAGGTCAGTTTTTGTGTTGCAATTACTTAGTACATTTTTCTTAATTTTTCACTTAAGCTGACACTTAAGTGTTCAATCTGCCTAAAGAATGATTTAGGATTTGAAGAGGTAGAGGAAGTGATGGCGAAGGTGGTAGGGAATGAGAACGGCGCCCGTACACATGCACCTCACTGCCGCCCTGCTACAATAATATAAAATAAAAATAAAAAGAGTAATAAAAATCATCACCCCAAAAGCAGACAGTAGTGGTTACGTAGTATATGTGTACCAAATTTCAGGTCAATATCTGAAACGGTTTGCGAGCTACATGTGATTTAAAATCCTGGACAGACAAACAGACAGCAACGGTAGCATCTTAATACATAATTCGCCTGCCTACTCACTCACTCACTCACATCCGTCCGAAGCCGAATGCGCAGTCGCCTTCTGCGCAGCTGCCCGATAAACCTTACGAGACCGACATCCAACCCCAACATCGCAGCAGGCGGCGGATTTACGGCCGCAAAAATTCAAAGAGAAAGGCATCTTCGATTAAAGCTCTAGAGGCCTGAAAGGCGATTTCGACTACAGCTCGAGGCCTAATTACGCATTCTGATTCAATTACGCATTCATTCAATACACCTATATCAGGTTTGTGGTGCTTATACTTTTCCATATTGTACTGGAACATTCAATATTATACTATAGGCCTGGAAAATTCATCAACTAACAGTACAAGCCAGTACAGTAATGAGTAAAGCGGACTACAATCATTACAAAACAACTTCTTCGTTACTTTTCATTTGTTCTTCATACACTGCTGACACAAACTCGTGCCCGTTTCATCTTACGTTGTCGAAACAGGCTCTTTGTCTAGTAATATATAAGAAGATCAGGATAGAATTAAAGGGTCAACTTTAAGCAGATGTGGCAAGGCCTCAGTAAGGTAAATTGGAATGAGATTTTATGTGTAGAGACGGTTGAAGAGGCATGGGCAGGTTTAATTGTTTTACATATAAAGCAGGACAAGTTCATCACAAAATTTAAAAGCAGGAAGAAATAAATATGGGGCTATAAAGGAAGTTAGAAAGAAAAAAACAACTGTGTAAGGCATATATGACTAGTAAATCCATTGCAAACTTTTGGGCACATGAGAGCCTTAAATAATAATTAAATAGGATATTTGGAAGACTAAAAGACAATTGGAGAAAAATATTGCAGAAAAGGTGAAAGATGACCCAAAGAGACTGGTAGTATCAATATATATAAAATCCCTGTGTGCGTCCAGGTGTCCGTGTGTGGGTGTCTTCTGATGAAGTGCGCATGCGCGGGGCACCGTGCGATGTGCGATATTACGGTCAGAGAAAGTTAGAGGCGTTTTACGGAAATACAAACCAGTATTACTGCGAGAGGAAATTAAAGGTACACAATACAGTGACGCATATTACAGCCACATACAAGCCACTATTACTGTCAGAGGAGATTAAAGGCATATTACTGACGCGCACGCCTGTATTACCGCCAGAGAAAATTAAAGGTATATTACGGACGGAGAAGCCAGCAGACGTACAAGACGGCATCCTTCAATAAGGGCGCACACAAAAAGACGAGCCTCAAAAGGGCGACCTCAATTGGGCGCAGCGAATAAAGGCACGCGTAAATAAAGATCTGCACTTTTGTTGCTCTTCACATATTCCAGAGCCGTTTGAACTAAATTATCTACGAACGCCTTTATTTGCCGCGCTCAATTGAGGTTGCCCTTTTGAAGCTCGCCTTTTTGTGCGCGCCCTTATTGAATAGAGCCATACAAGACAGTATTACTGTCACAGAAAATTAAAGACACACAATACACAGCGGCAGCCCACGAAGAACGGTCAGCTCAGCAAGTAAACATCAACAAAAGAAAGGCTGAAAGAAAGAAAAATACGACCAACAAAAAGGATGAGGTCAAAGTCCCTTGCCATTTAGTATAGACTGTTCCTACTAATGTTTATGCACTACTGTTCTAGCACCCGTTATTGTAACGGGCTAAATGACTAGTTTTAAATATAAAAGAACGGTGTATACAGCATGTGGTGATTATATGCATTTTCTTAATGCAGACCATACATGATCCTTCCACATGCCTTTTGTAACAATAGTGGAAATAATCAGATGAGAGAAATATAGTACAAAAAGACATACTGTATATGTCTTTAACTTCCTTTAAAATGTAATTTCCACTGCAAAGAATACAATGCATAATTCATTTACAGTATTCATGCATATCCAGGCTGAAGAGAAGCCAATGAATGTATGACAGCTATACAAACCTCCAGCAGGGCAGGTAGCAGCATTTAGTCTGCATCTGGCTTCTTCTTGGATACCCTTCATTATTAACACTCATATATTTATGTATTTGCCAGGTATGGGCGACTTCCAACATACCCATCTATGTTATTTTTGGTCTATGCCCAAATAACACAGTGTTCTCTTGGCTTCTCCAGACAGGAGGCTTTGGTCCCTCTAGCCATAAATTGATTCAGCAAATGTCAATATTTTGAAATATCCTTTCACATTTGTCTTTCCTTCTTCCTAGCCAGTTTCACCATGTCAGCTAGTTTGTGTGGCTATTCTTTGGAATAAAGGAATAATCTTTTATAAAATAATGTGTTTGTAATAAACATCACAGATCATAGTGGCACACTTAAAATCTTTGCCTACAAATGGCCATGGATGAAGTGAAGAGTATTATAAATGAGTAAACCCCCGATTCTCTAAAGAATCACAAATCCAAGAATGGCAATTACTTTCTGTTCCCTCCGATCTTTGTAGGGACGAAAAATCATGGAGGGTGGGAGCGTCCTGGGAAAGTTTTCATTTAATTAAATAAATATATTTGTACTAAAGCTGTTTCTTTTTGGAGCTGTGACTCCTTTGGTTCTGGTATTTCAGAAGCGCGTTGTAGGCGCCTTTGTTCATTGTTTTTATCCATGCGGTCTCGTTTTTGTTTTTCTATGGGTGTGTTGTTAGCTAGAAGTCGTTTGCTGTTAGGAATCATAATTGAACTTACTTTTAACACTGAATTACCTTAATGTAATTCAAATAAGCCACACTGACAGCTGCCACACTGAATTCTGGCACAGTGGATTAGAGCACACTGACTGCTGGCACTGTGTAGTGCAATACTGTTGGCACTATTGAGGCACACTGACAGTTGGCACTGTGTAGTAGAGTAGCTGCTGGCAGTTTGGAGTGGAATACTGCTGGCACTGTGTAGTGGAGTAGCTGCTGGCACTGTGTAGTGGAGTAGCTGCTGGCACTGTGGAGTGGAGCACTGGTGGCACTGTGGAGTGGAGCACTGATGGCACTGTGGAGTGGAGTACTGCTGGCACTGTGGAGTGGAGAACATTGACCGCTGGCACTGTGGAGTAGCTGACTGCAGGCACTGTCAGTAGTCACCACTACCTCAAGTTTAAATACATAGACATATATAGATAGACGCTGCATTCACTGTGTTTCCCAGTCGACACGATACGTCAGAGCGTCAGCCTTATTGCTAGTGGCAAAAGTGCCATTTAAACTAATACAGGAAGACGTGGAAACCAGGTTTTCTGATGAAAAAACAATAACGTTTAAAACAGTATCGTTTACATACAACAGATTTTGGCGAATCGTTTAAATGCAATTATCTCCATTTATACACTAATAATAGCAATTATTAAATAATAAGAATTATAATTATTATTATTAAATAATTCCTCCCATATAAGTTACATTTCGGGGACTGCCTTCTTCTGTCTTCGAAACATTTCTAGACTTCGTCCTGTTCTTACGCAACACAGTACTGAAGTATTGGTTAATGCCCGAAATGCATAGCTTTGCTAGCTTAGCCTGGCTTAGCTAAAGTAAAGATTATAAAACGGGATTTTCTAATGGCCAAATATAACCAAAACAATTGGTTCAGCCTTACCTATGAAATGTATCCCCCGGGATCTGGTTTGGAGCGTACAGCGGTTTGTACAATCCCAAGCAGCACATTATTCATTACTTCAACCCAGAGCAGTTCCACTCACAATATGGCGGCGACGTTGACGTACGATTCTGCTGGTCATAGAGGCGTCTAGTTATTCTATGTCTATGTTTAAATATGTCACCATGGCAACTTGTTGGCGTGCATGCTTTACCTCAAGTTTAGTTTACAGGTTGTGTTTGTGTTGTTTGGGCACCACCTACTTACTCTGGGGCGCTGAGGGCGCTCTGTGCGTGCGCTTTCAGCACGGGTTGCCTCTGCATCCGTGCATATATACAACCTTCGTAAACATTACTAAACGAAGGGTTTGTATATGCGGTGGTGTGCGCGTTCGCGCTCAGGCGGCGGTTGTATTGTGACCTGAAGTTTAGTTTACAGGTTGTGTTGTGTTGTTTGGGCGCCGGAGTCTTGGAAGCCGCTGGGTTTGACTCTGGATCGCTGAGGCACAGTGCACGTGCGCTTTCAGTGCGTCTGGCCTATGGCATCCGTGCATATATACAACCTTTGTTTAGTAATATAGATGGTGAAGGTGAGATACAATATACAGACCGTGAGCTATTAAGGGAGGCACTTAAAAACTTGGAAATTATAGAAGTACAGTTTGTTTAAATTGGCTGAAATTTAACAAATCACTAGTATCATATATTTATTCTTGAGGGCATAAAGTACATAAAATCTTAGCACATATTTTTTTAAAAACCTTTCTCCACAGGGAATGTTCCTTTTAGACTATAGATTAGCAAGCATTACCCAATTGTATAAAAAATGATGGGGCTGATCCAAGTAACTATAGTCCAGGAATCTTAATGTGCATCACAGGTATAATAATGGGATGAATAGACTAAGCAGTACATGTCTAAAACAGAAGTATTAGCAACTTCTGGCAACGAATTTAGCAACGAACTGGCTGCGCTGGTGAAAAATGTCAGAACCTACAGAGACTGCAGTTTGTTGTGTTTTTGCGCAACGTGGCTAACTACCACCATCCCAGATGCTAACATGGAGCTACCCGGGTTTAGCACAGTTAGAGCGGACAGAGATGCAAGTACCTGTGGGAAGCACAAAGGAGGAGGACCCGTTCTCTATGTTAATACACGGTGGTGTAACTCTGGACATGTTAACGTCAAAGTCTCCACTTGCTGCAGGGACATCGAACTGTTGGCCTTAAGTTTGCGTCCCTATTACTTGCCCAGAGAGTTTGGACACGTCATTGTGTACATCCCTCCTTGGGCAGACGTGGAGACAGCGAGTGACATCATCCATTCTGCTGTTGCTAAGTTACAAACGCAGCACCCTGAGGCGCTTGTGCTAATCGCTGGAGACTTTAACCATGTGGCGCTGCCTGTGCTTGGGAAAGCAGATCATAACCTGGTTCTGCTTCAGCCTCACTACACACCAAGAGTGAGGGTCCTACCTACAACCACACGATCATTTAGGAAGTGGACCATGAGAAGGCTCTGAGAGAATGTTTTGGAACTACAGACTGGGATATCCTGCAGGGATCACATAGTAAGAACATTAAGGAAGTTGTTGACTTCACTACTGACTACATCAACTTCTGTATGGACATTGTAGTTCCAGTAAGAACTGTACGCTGCTATGCTAACAACAAGCCATGGATTACAAGTGACATCAAGGGCCTTTTGAACCAGAAGAAAAAGGCTTTTAAAGGCGGTGATCAGCATGAGCTCAAGCACGTACAGAAGGAACTCCGAGTCCAGCGAAGGGCAGCGAAGGAGCAGTACAGAGAAAGCTGGAGCAGAAGTTGCAGAATAACAGCATGAAGGGAATGTGGGATGGGATGAAGATCATCACTGGCTGCAGCTCGAAGCGGGGTACCACCATCGAGAGAGACGTGAAGAGAGCAAACCAAATGAACAACTTCTTTAACAGGTTTGACCACCCTAACCCACTCTCACTTCGGAGTACTGTACCCTCCACACATCCTTCTGCTGATACCAACATAGGAGAGGCATCCCCACCCATAATTACAACAGCGCAAGTGATCAGAGAGCTTGAGGAGACTTCGTGCCAGCAAAGCAGTGGGTCCAGATGGAGTATCGCCACGACTGCTGAAGGTCTGTGCATCGGAGCTGGGGGGGTCCTCTACAGCGCATCTTCAACTTGAGCCTGGAACAGGGGAGAGTCCCGAGGCTTTGGAAAACATCTTGCATCACCCCAGTCCCAAAGGTGTCACGCCCTAGTGAGCTGAATGACTTCCGGCCTGTTGCTCTGACATCACATGTGATGAAGACCATGGAGAGGCTACTGCTTCACCACCTGAGGCCACAGGTTCAACACACCCTCGACCCTCTGCAGTTTGCATATCAGGAGAAGGTGGGAGCGGAGGATGCCATCATCTATATGCTACATCGATCCCTCTCTCACTTGGACAGAGGCAGTGGTGCTGTAAGAATTATGTTTCTAGACTTCTCTAGCGCCTTCAACACCATCCAACCTCTGCTCCTTAGGGACAAGCTGACAGAGATGGGATTAGATTCATACCTGGTGGCATGGATCGTGGACTATCTTAAAGACAGACCTCAGTATGTGCGTCTTGCGAACTGCACGTCTGACATTGTGGTCAGCAACACAGGAGCGCCACAAGGAACTGTACTTTCTCCGATCCTGTTCAGCCTATATACATCGGACTTCCCACACAACTCGGGAGTCCTGCCACATGCAAAAGTTCGCTGATGACACTGCTATCGTGGGCTGCATCAGGAGTGGGCAGGAGGAGGAGTATAGGGACCTAATCAATGACTTTGTTAAATGGTGCGACTCAAACCACCTACACCTGAACACCAGCAAAACCAAGGAGCTTGTGGTGGATTTTAGGAGGCCCAGACCACTCATGGACCCCGTGATCGTCAGAGGTGACTGTGTGCAGATGGTGCAGACCTATAAATACCTGGGGGTGCAGCTGGATGATAAATTAGACTGGACTGCCAATACTGATGCTCTGTGTAAGAAAGGACAGAGCCAGTTATACTTCCTTAGAAGGCTGGCGTCCTTCAACATCTGCAATAAGATGCTGCAGATGTTTCTATCAGACGGTTGTGGCGAGCGCTCTCTTCTACGCGGTGGTGTGCTGGGGGAGGCAGCATTAAGAAGAAAGACGCCTCACGCCTGGACAAACTGATGAGGAAGGCAGGCTCTATTGTTGGCATGGAGCATGACAGTTTGACATCTGTGGCAGAGCGACAGGCGCTCAGCAGGCTCCCATCAATTATGGAAAATCCACTGCATCCACTAAACAGTGTGATCTCTGGACAGACTGCTGTCACTGTCCTGCTCCACTGACAGACTGAGAAATCGTTCCTCCCCCAAACTATGCAACTCTTCAGCTCCACCCAGGTGGGGGGGGTGGGGTAAACGTTGACATTATATAAAGTTATTGTCTGTATTTACCTGCATTATTATCAATGTTTAATATTGTTTTTTGTATCAGTGAGGTGCTGCTGGAGTATGTGAATTTCCTCTTGGGATTAATAAAGTATCTATCTATCTATCTATCTATCTATCTATCTATCTATCTATCTATCTATCTATCTATCTATCTATCTATCTATCTATCTATCTATCTATCTATCTATCTATCTATCTATCTGGGGTTCAGACGAAGAAGGTTATGTTTCACTATCCATCCATCCATTTTCCAACCCGCTGAATCTGAACACAGGGTCACGGGGGTCTGCTGGAGCCAATCCCAGCCAACACAGGGCACAAGGCAGGAACCAATCCTGGGCAGGGTGCCAATCCACCGCAGGACACACACAAGCACACCAAGCACACACTAGGGCCAATATGCTGGAATTCTATGAGGAAGCAACAAAAGCCTACAATAGGTGATGTGCATATTATTTTCTTTATCTTGATTTTCAGAAGGCTTTTGATAAGGTACCAAAAGAAAGGTTAGTGATCACAATGAAAAAATTTCCAGGTGTAGTGGTTTGTAGGCAGGTATAAAATTGGCTCAAACTCAAGAAGCAAAGGGTTATGTGGAGGGAACATTTTCGAATTAGGTGATTTCAAGTGGTGTCCCTCATGGATCAGTGCTTTAATAAACATAAATGATCTATACAAGAATCTAATCAACTAGCTGGTTAAATTTGAAGATATTACCTTGGACAACATATATTATGGGGCAAATTTGTATCTGATGAAAGTTAATGTAAGTAAATTTAAAATAGTTAAAATTTTAAAATTTTAATTTGAATACACAATGGGAGGTTTGATACTTGGACCTTGGAGTCCTAATGTGCAGAATTATTATATACATCCAGACTGTGTACAGAAGTGATCAGCAAAGTTTATCGAATATTAGGTTGTATATCGTAATGTGTAGAGTACAAATCAAGGGAGGATGACCTCACCTCAGACTACTTTTTTTCAGTTTTGGTCTCTGTATTAACAAAAAAAGATGGAGCATAGTTTTTCATCATGCGAACAACCATTGGCACATAGAGTAAATTTCTAAGAATTATGGTGCAGTGCAGGATTTTAGGGACCTTCAAATCTCGACTTGATATTGTCGAGATTGTTTTGGGCAATGTAGTTGAATAGGATAGACAGGCTATTTAAGCTTAATGGCCTATTCTCATCAAAGTTTTCTAATGTTCTAATGTAGTGCAAACTGCTAGTCTCAGGTTCTGTCATAGCATCTCTGTTGGGTTGAAGTCTGGACCTTGGCAAGGCCACTCCAAAACTTTTAAATTTTGCTTCTGCTGACCCATTTAGTTTTAGAGTTGCCTTTGTATTTTCAGTCATTGTAATATTGCTCAACCCAGTTAGACTTTGGCTTCAGGTCATAGACAGATGAACAGACATTTTCCTTAACAACATTCAGGTAAAATGCATTAATGATCTTATCAGGGATGGGAAAATAGACTCTTAGATTAAGTGAAACGTGGCTCTTTTGTGATGATGTGGAATGTTAATTGAAGCAGCACCTCTAAATTGTTGATTTCTTTGTTTGATTCGCCAAGGTAAAAATGGTGGCGGTTTAGCAAGAATTTACTTGAGCCAATTAAACTATAAAGATGCCGGTTTGGTACTTTTGCATCTTATTATCTTAACTGTGGTTATTCAAAGAGTGTTGCAGTTTCTCGTATTGACCGTTTATAGAACTCCAAAATATAATGCATCTTTTATTGAGGAATTCTCAGACTTGTTATCTATAATAATAGCTAACTATAACAGTTTCCTAATTATAGGTGATTTCAGTTTTCATGTGGATAATCAATGTGACCTGAAACTAAGAGAATTCAAGAACTTACTTCACTCTTTTGATCTTACCATGTCACTCAGCCCCTACTTAAGGGAGGAAACACTGGATTTAGTTTTTTCAAAAGGATTAAAAGTTGAAGTGAGGCAAATAGTGGATATCAGTACAGTATATCGAACCATTTCTGCATATTGTTTGATGTAGAAATACGGATAACTACAACCCCAAATCAGAAAAAGTAAGTAAGGAATAGAAAATGCAAATAAAAAAAATGCAGTGATTCTTAAATTTACTTTGCCTTTTAACTCATTGCACATAGTATAAACCCAAGATATTTCATGTTTTGTCAGGTCAACTTCATTTCATTTGTTAATGTACATCTATTCCTGCATTTTAGGCCTGAAACACATTTCAAATAAAGTTGGGACGGGAGCAAATTAGGGCAAGTATTGAGGAAAAAAATTAAATAATGATATGGTTTCAAACAGGTTATGTCAACAGCTGATTGTAATCATGAGTTGTTACAAAAGCAGTTTCCACAAAATCAATACTCCTCGAAGGGATTTGAATGTTTCTCCTTCTGCAGTGTATAATATTATTAAACAATTCAAAGGATCTGAAGGAATTTCAGTGCGTAAAGGACAAGGGCTCAATCCTAAGCCGAAAACCAATGATCTCCAATCCCTTAAACAGCACTGCATCAAGAACCGTCACTAATCTTTAGCTGATATAACCACATGGGCAAGGGATTACTTTGGCAAACCTTTGTCAAGCGCTACAATATGGAGTTTTACTCAAATGCCACTTAAAACTTTACTGTGCAAAAAAGAAGCCTTATGGTATCCATATCCAGAAACGGTGTCAAGTTCTCTGGTCTTTGATGCATCTGGGATGGTCCATCACTCAGTGGAAACATGTTTGGTGGTTAGACGAATCAGTATTCCAGATCTTTTTTGGAAGAAATGGGACTCTGTGTGCTATGGACCAAGGACGAAAGGGACCATCTAGACTGTTAATAGCAACAAGTCCAAAAGCCAGGATCTGTCATGGATTGGGATTGTGTCGGTGCCCTTGGCAAAGGTAATTTATATTTCTGTGATGGCAGCATTAATGCAGAAAAGTACATTGCGTTTTTAGAGCAATGTATACTGTCTTCAAAATGTCTATTGTACAGGGACATCAATGCATTTTTCAACAAGAAAATGCAAAACCACATTCTGTACACATTACAAAGGCATGACTGTGAAAGAAGATGGTGCTGGTACTGGACTGGCCTGCCTGCAGTCCTGACCCTTTCCCCAGTAGAGAATGTGTGGAAAATTTTGAAAAGAAAAATGTGACAATGAAGACCCTATACTGTTGCACACCTTAAGATGTGTTTGCAGGAAGAATGGAACAAAACGTTCAAGTAAGTTCAAGTTCAGTGTTTTTCAAATTGAAGTTAATTCTTTACATCATGTATATGGTGGCATGGATCGTGGACTATCTTAAAGACAGACCTCAGTATGTGCGTCTTGGGAACTGCACGTCTGACATTGTGGTCAGCAACACAGGAGCGCCACAAGGGGACTGTACTTTCTTCTCCGGTCCTGTTCAGCCTATATACATCGGACTTCCAATACAACTCGGAGTCCTGCCATGTGCAAAAGTTCGCTGATGACACTGCTATCGTGGGCTGTATCAGGAATGGGCTGGAGGAGGAGTATAGGGACCTAATCAATGACTTTGTTAAATGGTCCGACTCAAACCACCTACACCTGAACACCAGCAAAACCAAGGAGCTGGTGGTGGATTTTAGGAGGCCCAGACCCCTCATAGACCCAGTGATCATCAAAGGTGACTGTGTGCAGATGGTGCAGACCTATAAATATCTGGAGTGCAGCTGGATGATAAATTAGACTGGACTGCCAATACTGATGCGCTGTGCAAGAAAGGACAAAGCCGTTATACTTCCTTAGAAGGCTGGCTTCCTTCAACATCTGCAATAAGATGCTGCAGATGTTCTATCAAACAGTTGTGGCGAGCGCCCTCTTCTACGCAGTGGTGTGCTGGGGAGGGCAGCATTAAGAGGAAAGACGCCTCACGCCTGGACAAACTGGTGAGGAAGGCAGGCTCTATTGTTGGCATGGAGCTGGACAGTTTTAACATCTGTGGCAGAGCGAAGGCGCTCAGCAGGCTCCTATCAATTATGGAGAATCCACTGCATCCACTAAATAATGTCATCTCCAGACAGAAGAGCAGCTTCAGCGACAGACTGCTGTCACTGTCCTGCTCCACAGACAGATTGAGGAGATCGTTCCTCCCCCAAACTATGCGACTCTTTAATTCCACCAGGGGGGGGTAAACGTTAATATTTAACATTATACATAGTTATTGTCTGTTTTTTTTCACCTGTATTATTATCATTCTTTAATTTAATATTATTTATTGTATCAGTATGCCTGCTGCTGAAGAATGTGAATTTCCCATCGGGATTAATAAAGTATCTATCTATCTATCTATCTATCTATCTATCTATCTATCTATCTATCTATCTATCTATCTATCTATCTATCTATCTATCTATCTATCTATCTATCTATCTATCTATCTATCTATCTATCTATCTATCTATCTATCTATCTATCTATGCATTTGACGTGTGAATTTGTGTTCTGAAGTGACGCTCTTTTTGTAAATAAAAAACAAATACCTTACCTGCAATACCACTTTACAATGATGGCTATAGGGAATGGAGGAGAAGCTTAGAAACCTACCAAATACTATACATCCAATTATCAAGTCGTGACAGTTGTTAAATGTTGATCCACATCTTCTGAATCACATACACATTGTAAAAATGATTTATACATAAACAAAAACACAATAGTGTTATGAGATCCAGTCGTTGGCAATAGCTGAGCACTACCTGTGCATCAGCCATTCACCCCCATGGGGTGTGGTTTCCTCCCGAAAGACCAAATCACACCCATTTCGTACCACATGGTTGATTTAATTTTGATTTACTTACGCATTTATGTGAGAACTCACGCAAACGAATAGAAAATGTATGCTTATCATAAGAAAAACAGTACTAGGAATATGCAATAAAATGACTATTTCCAGATCCCTTTTGTTTGTCACACACATGTCAGAAACATTGATGCTTTATATGGGTGTGTGACCCATGTAACTGAGGACTGAACTTGCACAGACATTTGCTTTGAAAATAAAGACCGTATATACTCGTGGATAAGCAAAGATTTGATTTTACAGTATAATTTCTGGTATATTACAATGTCGGTCGTATAAGTCGAATGTGGAAAATTTACGCTGTTGGTACAAGGGATTATGATATGCTAATGCCCACCTGACAGAGTAACCACAGATCACACTGCCTTTATTTCTATGTGGGTGCGGCAAAGCACTGTATCAGTGCGTCCTCCTAACCTCCCTCCCTCTCTCTCTCTCTCTCTCTCTCTATTGTGCCTGCATGACCACACGGTAATACCCAAACAATTCCAAAGCAATATTTGCAGATTTGTGTTTTTTGTATCTTACACTCTCATACACTTTTATCAAAAGAAAATATGAAGCTGGTTTTAAATTGTCGTTGAAGTAGCGAAAGAAATTGGTAACTGCACTGCTGCAACAAAATTTGATGTGTCTGAGAAACTGATGCGAGTTTGGAGGAGGCAAGAAGATGTAAAAGAAAAAAAAATAATAATAAGTTCACATTTTTGAATGGTGTATAAGTCGGGGTATGATTTTATGATTGATATGTGAGCATATACGGTAATTTTAAAGCAAAAAATAAGTAAAATCTGCAGCAAATAACTGATGATGCTGTATGCTATGGCTGTTTCAGTTTGCCATTTAAAAATGATGATACCTGTGAAAAGTATTCACCTACTTGGACGTTTTCATATTGTATTGCTATTTAACATTGACATTAGAATTTTATTCTGCTGATCAGTGTCAGTAATCAGTTCTGTTTACCACTATGTTTATTTATACAATGTATCATCTTTGGATTGGTCTTTATTTTTAGGGTTTAAATCTTTGTTTACCACTATGTTTATACAATTTATCTTCTTTGAATCAGTCTTTATTTTATAGTGCCACTAACAGAATAAACCATTCCAAAAACCTTTGCAGCTATTTATGTATTTATTATTACTGTAGACTGGTTGAATGCTAAGGTTATTGTTCTTTGTAGTCCGTAAACCTCAATCCCTTTAATAGGTTCCCCTCCACACTGTTTTTTTAATAATCTGTTTAATCAAATTGTGGATTTGTATAGGAAGTCATATTTACTTTTAGTTAATCGACCAATTGAGCAACTGTAGTCAATCACCTATTACACTGCACAACAATTTTTTTGAAAAGTGTTACTTCCTTAACACTAGAATTACCAGAGCCTACGAAAAAAACGTGTAGATCCGGCCCACCCTAAATCCTTTCGCACCTCTCCCTCAGCATCTTTTGTCCTGTAAATGTGCCGATTACGACAAGCAGCAGCAGCCTGCTATTCCATCCCCCACCACTGCAGACCGTGCACAAACTTCTCCCAGCTCATGCCTTGATTGATTATCTGGGAGTCAAGTGCTGGAGTTTTAGAGTGGAAATAATAGATCGTTATTTGGAACACCTGCATTTCATGCGTGTTCCGTTTCTATAATAATCTGTGTAAACACATTGTTAAAACAGAAACGTTGTCATATTTTAGTAGTAAATGACAAAATGTTGGCATAAACTGTATAATGTGTGAAGCCTAAAGTCCAAAGATCAAATAAACACTTTTCACAAAAGGTTCAAGGACGATACAACAGCTTCCATGGCGTAGCGGTAAGATTTGCTGACTTGTAATCAAGAGTCCTCAGTTCGATCCCGTCTGCCTCCTGTATTTTCTGTTTTCAGTAGAGAGCTGCTCTTATTGTTAATATTATACAGTACACAACATACATTTGGTTTGCGTCTGTAACAGATGGTGTACATTTATGGGACTTGTGAAAGTTACCTTTTTTTTTTACTTTTATTCTCTCACTCACGATCGCGATACATACTACTGCCCTAGGGATCTGATGCTGTTAGTTTTTATTTGAAACTGGGAATAACTGTAGATGTTAGTGGTGTTTTGAGGCAGTGGAACTGGACATTCTCTGATCTGTAGAGATAAAAAACTGACACACAAACAACGCTGATGAATCTGCCTTCTTCGTATCTCACCGTCACTTGATTTTTTTTATTCAGTTTTATTGATTGTTCCTGCTCACCGCTGAATTAGTATGCCATCTTATGGTCTATGTTTTTGTTTTTTGACATCAGAGACATAGGTATATATGATATTTGGAATTATTCATTTTATGACCTAGATAGATAGATAGATTTTTAATCCATCCATCCATCCATTTTCCAACCCGCTGGAATCCGAACACAGGGTCACGGGGGTCTGCCGGAGCCAATCCCAGCCAACACAGGGCACAAGGCAGGAACCAATCCTGGGCAGGGTGCCAACCCACCGCAGTAGATTATTAATCCCAAGGGGAAATTCACATACTCCAGCAGCAGCATACTGATACAAAAAAACAATATTAAATTAAAGAGTAATAAAAATGCAGGTAAAAACAGACAATAACTGAATAATGTTAATGTTTACCCCCCCGGGTGTATTGAAAAGTCGCATATTTTGGGGGAGAAACGATCTCCTCTGTCTGTCAGTGGAGCAGGACAGTGACAGCAGTCTGTCGCTGAAGCTGCTCCTCTGTCTGGAGAATGACACTGTTTAGTGGATGCAGTGGATTCTCCATAATTGATAGGAGCCTGCTGAGCACCTGTCACTCTGCCACGGATGTCAAACTGTCCAGCTCCATGCCAACAATAGAGCCTGCTTTCCTCACCAGTTTGTCCAGGCATAAGGCGTCCTTCTTCTTAATGCTGCCTCCCCAGTACACCACCTTGTAGAAGAGGGCGCTCACCACAACCATCTGATAGAACATCTACAGCATCTTATTGCAGATGTTGAAGGACAACCAGTCTTCTAAGGAAGTATAGTCGGCTCTGTCCTCACTTGCACAGAGAATCAGTATTGCCAGTCCAGTCCAATTTATCATCCAGCTGCACTCCCAGGTATTTATAAGTCTGCACCCTCTGCACACAGTCACCTCTGACGATCACGGGGGTCCATGAGGGGTCTGGGCCTCCTAAAATTCACCACCAGTACCTTGGTTTTGCTGGTGTTCAGGTGTAAGTGGTTTGAGTCGCACCATTTAACAAAGTCCTTGATGAGGTTCCTATACTCCTCCTCCTGCCCACTTCTGATGCAGCCCACGATAGTAGTGTCGTCAGCGAACTTTTGCACGTGGCAGGACTCTGAGTTGTATTGGAAGTCTGATGTATATAGGTTTAACAGGACCGGAGAAAGTACAGTCCCCTGCGGCGCTCCTGTGTTGCTGACCACAATGTCAGACCTGCAGTTCCCGAGACACACATACTGAGGTCTGTTTGTAAGATAGTCCACGATCCATGCCACTAGGTATGAATCTACTCCCATTTCTGTCAGCTTCTCCCTAAGGATCAGAGGTTGGATGGTGTTGAAGGGCGCTAGAGAAGTCTAGAAACATAATTCTTACAGCACCACTGCCTCTGTCCAAGTGGGAGAGTGATCAGTGTAGCATATAAATGATGGCATCCTCCGCTCCCACCCTTCTCCTGGTATGTGAACTGCAGAGAGTCGAGGGCGTGTTGGACCTGTGGCTTCAGGTGGTGAAGCAGCTGCCTCTCTATGGTCGTCTTCACATGTGACGTCAGAGCGACAGGCCGGAAGTCGTTCAGCTCACTAGGATGTGATACTTTTGGGACTGGGGGTGATGCAAGATGTTTTCCAAAGCCTTGGGACTCTCCCCTGTTCCAGGCTCAGGTTGAAGATGCGCTGTAGAGGACTCCCCAGCTCAGACACACAGACCTTCAGCAGTCGTGGTGATACTCCATCTGGACCCGCTGCTTTGCTGGCACGAAGTCTCTTCAGCTCTCTGCTCACCTGCACTGCTGAAATTTTGGGTGGGAATGTCTCTCCTATGCTGGTATCAGCAGAAGGATGTGTGGAGGGTGCAGTACTCCGAGGTGAGAGTGGGGTTAGGGTGGTCAAACCTGTTAAAGAAATTGTTCTCTTCACGTCTCTCTCGATGGTGGCACCCCACTTCGAGCTGCAGCCAGTGATGAGGCTTCATCCCATCCTACACTTCATTCATGCTGTTATTCTGCAAGTTCTGCTCCAGCTTTCTCCTGTACTGCTCTTTCGCTGCCCTGAGCTGGACTCGGAGTTCCTTCTGCACACGCTTGAGCTCATGTTGATCACTGCCTTTAAAGGCCCTTTTCTTCTGGTTCAAAAGGCCCTTGATGTCACTTGTAGTCCATGGCTGCTTGTTAGCATAGCAGCGTACAGTTCTTACTGGAACTACAATGTCCATACAGAAGTTGATGTAGTCAGTGGTGCAGTCAACAACCTCCTAAATGTTCTCACTATGTGATCCCTGCAGTATATCCCAGTCTGTAGTTCCAAAGCAGTCTCTCTGTGCCTGCTCTGCCTCAGGGGAACACTTCCTGAATGAGTGTGTGGATGTAGGTCGCTCCGTCACTCTTGGTTTGTAGTGAGGCTGAAGCAGAACCAGGTTATGATCTGCTTTCCCAAGCTCAGGCAGCGGGGTGGCGCTGTATGCGTCTTTAAGTATAGTACATTTTGGAAACATTGTGGCACGGATGCAACATTCCTCAGTTTTATTCTCTGAATCACAATCACGCTGTACCCCTCCCTCCAACCCTGCCCCTCCTGATCTGATTCTAAGTAACAGCGCCAGCATAAATTTACACCCGATCTGATGCTGTTTGTTTTCAAATAATATTGCATTAGTGCGATGATGTTTTCTGGATGGTACTATTCAGGTCATAAAATGATTTCTTCAAACTGTCACATATATTGTCTCTCTTTCAGGTATGCAATAGAAACCACATTATACAGAGAAGTGTGCGCATTGCAACAGGTACACACGGCATAAATGTTGGAAAGACAGGTCCTTGCGTTTGTTTGAACTGTTAACATTGGAATGTGATGATTGCATATAGCGCTGAACTGACCTGTCCGTACTATTGTTGCCTCTGCATGTCCTGGAGTACAAAAGAAACAGCTACATGTGGCTACTGGCAAGATCGGGGGAAAAAAACACGCAGTGTTATGTGAATGAATATGAATAATGTTGCATCCATGCCACAATGGTTTTCCAAAATGTACTATACAGGTCATAAAATGAATAATTCCAAATATCATATATACCTGTGTCTGTTTTTTTTTTTTGGACATCATAGACCATAAGGGTGCATTCTAATTCAGTGTGAGCAGGAACACTCAATAAAACTGAATAAAAAAAAAATCAAGTGACGGTGAGATACGAAGAAGGGCAGATTCACCAGCGTTTGTGTCAGCTTTTATCCCTCAAGATCGGATAATGCCCAGTTCCATTGCCTCAAAACAACACTCGCATCTATAGTTACTCACAGTTTCAAATAAAAACTAACAGCGTCAGATCCCTAGGGCAGTAGTATATATCGCGATCCTGAGTGAGAGAATAAAAGTGGAAAAAAAAGGTAACTTTCAAAAGTCCTATAAATGTACACCGTCTGTTACAGACGCAAACCAAATGTATATGTGTACTATAAAATATTAACAATAAGAGCAGCTCTCTACTGAAAACGGCAAATACAGGAGGCAGACGGGATCGAACCGGGGACATTTGATTACAAGTCAGCAAATCTTACCGCTACGCCGCAGAAGCTGTTGTATCGTCCTTGAACCTTTTGTGAAAGTTTTTATTTGATCTTTGGACTTCAGGCTTCACACATTATATAGTTTATGCCAACATTTTGTCATTTACTACTAAAATATGACAAACGTTTCTGTTTTAACAATGTGTTTACACAGATTATTATAGAAATGGAACACACATGAAATGTATGTGTTCCAAATAACGATCTATTATTTCCACTCTAAAACTCCAGCACTTGACTTCCAGATAATCAATCAAGGCATGAGCTGGGAGAAGTTTGTGCACGGTCTGCGGCGGTGGGGGATGGAATAGCAGACTGCTTGCTGCTTGTCTTAATTGGCACATTTACAGGACCAAAGACGCTGAGGAGAGGTTGCGAAAGGATTTAAGGTGGGGCCGATCTTAGAGTTTTTTTCGTAGGCTCTGGTAATTCTAGTGTTAAAAGTTTTTTGCTGGTTGACAGGTACCTGCTGGGTATGCACAAATATAGTTTTTGGTTTTACTGTATACTTTTGGAACTCTGAGAATTATATGTTTACTGACAATAACATATTTAGTCCACGTTTATGTTTTGCATAAGCTATTAAATTCAACAGAATTAAAAGTGTTTTGCTGCTGATTTTCTGTTTGTATTCAATGTCTGGTGCATCACGTTGCAGTGTCCAACAGTAGTCAGCAAGCACTGACAGATTCCAGTTGCCCTGTATCGTTTCTCCATCGTAGCAATGTCCTGGTGAAAACTTTCACCGTGTTCGTCACTGACAGCACCGGAGATTTCTGGGGAAGAAGTCCAAGTGTGAGTGGAGGAAATTAATCTTTGAGTGGCATGTTGCACTTTATTTGTCTTACATACTTTAAGAAGTTTGTCTACCAACTGAATGAAGTTTGGGGGCTCTGTAATTCCCCAGAATATTGTCAACAACATTTTTGAAGGCTTGTCACTCATAACATGTCTGATCTGGGGGCCAACAAAAATGCCCTCTTTGATCTTGGCATCAGTTATTCTTGGGAACTTCTGTCTTAAATAACGAAAACCTTCGCCTTCCTTGTTTAGGTGCTTTTCAACGAAATTCTTCATGAATCCCAGTTTTTATGTGAAGAGGAGGCAAAAAATTATCTTTGCCGGGGTCGACAAGCGATTCATGTGCCACATTTTTCTGTCCTGGAACTAACTTTTTACAGAGTGGCGCCAGTTCTGTTGAGAATAGTGCGACTCTTCGGCACTGCTGTCCCATTCACAGATGAAAACAACAGTACTTTGTATAGCTGGGCTGCAGTCCTAGTAACAGAGCAACGACTTTAAGATCTTCACAGATATTCCAGTTGTACCTGCTATACTGGAGCGTGCTTCAGTAACAGTTCCATATTCTTATACGTTTCTTTCATGTGTGCTGCATAGCCAACAGGTACTGAAAGATAAATGTTGCCTTTGTGTAGCAGAACAGCTTTCAGGCTTAACATTGATGAATCATTGAAGAGACGCCACTCCTCCGGTTGTGATCACAAACCAAGGCTGAGACAATCCTTCAGTGTCACAACAGAAACAGAGACTGTTGACGTTGTGCAAAAAATTTGGTTATATCATGATGGTCGGCCTCGAAACACAGCAATTTTTGTACCTGGTGACAGCAAACTCCATTCCTGCAGTCCTTGAACCCAGCAGCTCGGCCTTCGTTTTTGACAGACCCAGATCTCTGACCAAATTGGTTCAATTTGGACAGATGTGGATCGCTTGATGAGCATGGTTCAAAATCCGGTTCAGTGTCACTGTCAGTACTCTGCATTAATGTTTCTTCATTTGGTTCATCTAAGGTCCAATCCTCTGGTGGTTTCGGAATTGGAAGACTGTCATCATGTGGCACGGGGTCTCATTGCTTGAAGGCAGATTAGGATATTCAATTGACTTCCTTGTTTTGTGGCAGAGAAACCAACACATTAGTCAAACAGAAGTAACAGTCCCATCACATGGTCTTTCTGTTCTCGCCATAAGTCATCGAACAGCAAATTGCAGTCATCGTTTCGAGTGCCTCTGACCAGGCTCTCAGACTGACAGCACATGTCGTACAGCAAATGTGAGGCACCCATTCCGTGTCTTGATCACCATTTTACAGCCGGAAATACGGATGATTAGCTTTGTTCACAAGAGCAGTCATACAACGTCTCTGAGACGCAAGGTGTATATTCGCCACAGATATAGGCAGAATGTATCGCAGCTGTTACGACATTGACAAGACCTATCGCCCAACACCAAAACGTCTATAGCATCAAGCTTACTTACTGTTATATTGCTACAGATACTATACTATACTTTACTATACTGATACTATACATACATAACCAAATGAGCAGGATCGGTGTATGGAATGCAAGCCACCGTATAGGAGCATGCTGAGGACAGCGTCAAGCTCGTTCAGTACCTGCCCAGGGATGTCAACTTCCACAGAACAGCTTCCAACCTGGCCTGGTTTTCATGCCTGGACAGCTGCACAAACCGTTGTTGACAAGTCACTTATGGGATCCGAAAATGTTTTGATACAAATATAAGAAAAAATCATCACAAAACTTCTGATTTCTGTGAAACGGTACGAGATGAGGAAATTGATTTGATATTCGTGATCAGCACCCAAAAAATCTATAAGAAACACTCAACAGTGTTCAAGAAGCAAAAATTTTGTTGTGCAATGTTATAGATAGAAAGAAAGAAAGAAATTAATTTTATTTGTCCTTAGGGGATTTTTTTTTTTTTTTTTTTACAGATCTTCAAATAAATACATACATAGACAGATAAATATATAAACACACACAATTGAAAACACACCACAATGACTAAATAGAAGGAGCAATTATAGAGAAAGAAAACTTCTGATTTGGCAGTCACAATCACTTTGAGGCATTATACAGGCGTGTTGCTGTTGGTATAAAGGAGCACCAGTAGCATTTTCTAACACACTTCTGCTGAATGATTCGGTGAATGAAAGTAGTCAGTTTTAGTGTGTCAGAGAAAAGATTTGTAGCATTGTTTGTGATTGCGCTTTCTTTTCTTTTAATTGTCTCCTTTACTACTACCTCCAAGTGGTCTAGATTATGTCCCCCAACTGAGCCAGCCCTTTTAATTAGCTTGTTGACTCAGCAGCCTCTCAAAGAGGTGTTAATAGACCAGCACTCCAAAGTACAGAAAATTGCACTCGCAAGAGTTATAGAAGATGTGAAGAATGTCACTACTCACATTAAAGGTGTGAAGTCTCCTATGAAAAAAGAGCTTGCTCAGCCCTTTCTTACTTAGTTCCTCTGTGTTACAAGATCAGTCCAATGAGTCATTAATATGGACCCTAAGGTACTTGTAGGAGTGCAACACCTCTACATTCCACAGTAGGAACCAGACATAGAAGCTGTTTGGTGTGGCAACAGTCAATAAACAATTCCTTGATTTTGGTAAGGTTCGGTGTAGACAAGTCTCTTTGTACCAAGACTCACAAAGTTTTCCACCTAACTCCTACTCTGTGTCTCATCTCTGTCATTAATACACACCATAATTGCAGAATCATCTTAGAATTTCTGAAAGTGACATGACCCGGTGTTATATTTATAGTCTGTGTACAGAGTGAAGAGACAAGGAGACAGGACTGTTCCTTGTGGTGCTCAAGTTTTGCTCACATCCATATCAAAGTCTCACAGACTGTCTGCTGGACAGACATTCCCCAAGACACAATAAACTCATCCACCTGCATATCTCCGAGCTTACCCCTTAACAGGGTTAGAGAACATGGGTGTTTTCTGCAAGGAAAAGGGAAGATCTGGAAACGTAATAAAATGGTTGAAGAGCTCTTACATGCATCCATAGAGGAAAAATAATTAATATAAAAATGGTAAAAAAAAAAAAAAAAGCCAAGTTGAAAAATTATAAAATATCATGTTTTGAGCAGGCAAGTTATAGATTGAATAGCTTGCAGACTGTATGTTTAACTGGTTAATGAATAAATCTTTGCATGTGTCATTATGACGGTATACTTGTGTTTTCTACAACGTATATTTCTAGTGACTGTTTAGCATTTTACTGGATTCACTACTAACAACTTAGCCTTACTCTAAATTGTTATATTCTTTGTTGTTTTGAGGCAAACAGTCAATTGCAACAAAGAAAGTAGCTTAATAGGATTTCATGTGTTTATAGTAAGGCAAAATGCTGATCTTTAGTATTAAAAATGAAATGCTTAGAATGGCAGACAAAGAGTATTTTTGCCATTAAGTTATTTCAGGTGTTTAGTTACTGGTTCTGTAAGAATTAAACATTTTACTTGTATTTGCTGGTGTTATTTATAGCAATGTATTAATGGTACTGTGTTCACCTGACTGTCTGGAGTATGTCTGTTATAACAGGAGATTAAAGCTGCAATAATGTGTGAGTGTTCAATTTTTAAACCAGCTGCTTTTTGTTTGGAAATTCATTCATGCTTTTCTCACAATCCCTGAATTTTAGTTTCTTTTTTATGTGGGGCATAAAATAAAATCTGTAGTTTAGGAATGCCCTTTGTCACCGATTCTGTTCATAACTTTCATGGACAGAATTTCTAGGCACAGCCAGGGTGTTGAGGGGGTCCGGTTTGGTGGACTCGGGATTGGGTCACTGCTTTTTGCAGATGATGTTGTCCTGTTTGCTTCATCAGGCCGTGATCTTCAGCTCTCTCTGGATCGGTTCGCAGCTGAGTGTGAAGCGGCTGGGATGGGAATCAGCACCTCCAAATCCGAGACCATGGTCCTCAGCCGGAAAAGAGTGGAATGCCCTCTCAGGGTTGGGAGCGAGATCCTGCCTCAAGTGGAGGAGTTCAAATATCTTGGGGTCTTGTTCACGAGTGAGGGAAGAATTGAGCGTGAGATCGACAGGCGGATCGGTACCTCATCCGCAGTGATGCGGGCTCTGCATCGGTCTGTCGTGTTGAAAAAGGAGCTGAGCCGTAAGGCGAAGCTCTCAATTTACCAGTCGATCTGTGTTCCTACCCTCACGTATGGCCATGAGCTATGGGTAGTGACCGAAAGAACGAGATTGCGAATACAAGCGGCTGAAATGAGTTTCCTCCGCAGGGTGTCTGGGCTCTCCCTTAAAGATAGGGTGAGACGCTCGGTCATCTGGGGAGGGGCTCAGAGTAGAGCCGCTGCTCCTCTGCATCGAGAGGAGTCAGATGAGGTGGCTCGGGCATCTGATCAGGATGCCTCCTGGATGCCTCCCTGGTGAGGTGTTCCGGGCACGTCCAACCGGGGAGGAGGCCCCGGGGAAGACCCAGGACACGCTGGAGGGACTATGTCTCCCGGCTGGCCTGGGAACGCCTCAGGATTCTCCCGGAAGAGCTAGAAGAAGTGGCCGGGGAGAGGGAAGTCTTGGCGTCTCTGCTCGGGCTGCTGCCCCCGCGACCCGACCTCGGATAAGCGGAAGAGGATGGATGGAGTTCGGGAATGTCACAAAAAGTGATATTTCAGTACTTCTTTGGTGCCAAAGTTCTGGAAAATAATAGTACCATCTTTTTGCAGTTATCAGTAGTATATTGTAACATTTTTCTTTGTAATTTTACAGTAAAATACTGGTAGCAGAGTTGCCAGCCATTTACAGAGATGCTACTGTAATTGTCATTTACAGTATTATGCTGTAATTTCATAATACAGTAAATACGGTCACTAAAGCATTGAATAGGACATTATATTGCAACCAGTAACGGCGCACTGCATGATACCACGCAGTTAATACACTTGAGCATTTATAGTTTTCATCCTCTTTCTCTGTACGTTTAACATTAGTTTGCTCAGAGGTTGATGCACTGCTTGCTTCCTGAACAGCTCTTCTTTTCTCTACCCTAGAGGCCCACTTCTTCTCTTCTTTCATCAGCATCTTTTCACGTTAAAACTGATTAAGTCAGTGTTTTTGTTGCAATTTCTTAGTACATTTTCTTCAATATTTCGCTTTAGCTGCCTCAAGAATGATTTAAGATATTAAGAGGTAGAAGAAGTGACAGTGAAGGTGGGAGGGAACGAGAACGGCACCCGTACGCATTCGTCGCACGGCTGCACTGCTGAGTTGATTTTACAATAAAATAAAATAAAAAGAGTAATAAAAATCATCACCCGGAAAAGCGGATAGTAGACGTTACATAGTATATGTGTATGAAAGTTCAGGTCAATAGGTGAAACTGTTTGCAAGCTACAGGCGATTTAAAATCCTAGACAGACAGACAAACAGCCGCGGTAGCGTATTATATATAAAGATATCTACTGACTGAGATTAATTTAAATGAAAATTAATAATGATTCTTTCATTTGAAAAATTCCAATAAACATTTATTTTTAAGATCTCAATTACATTTACTTTTTACATTAATACATTTTTTAATTGTTAGCAGTCTTTCATTATTTCAGATAAACATAAACTGTTACAACAAAGGTGGGAAACTAACTCAATAAACAGTGCAGCATTCAGTACTAAATTTAAAAGCTGCACCAAAGTTGACTTTCATATTAGAACAGAATATGAACACCATGTTAAATAAAAATTGCCTAAACTGTCAAAATTAAAATTGAACAAAGTGGTCTTAGATGAACTCGGACCAATTTCCATTCAAAGTTCATTATCTTACAAAGTAGAAAGGAAGCATGAGGGTTTACTGTGCTTTTCTTTTTATGGACTTCTTGGCCAGTTGTCTTGGATAAAACTTTTCCTCACTTGGCCTTGGACCTTTGTTCAGGGTTGATGTCAATAAATCATCTAAATGACAAAAAGAAAGAAAAACACATCTACTTCTACAAATTTGGAATTAATAGGAAATTTAAAAAAAAAATCCACATTGGATTAATAAAATTTTAAAATAGAGGCTGCAAAGGAAAAAAAAAAACTTTATAAGGCATTTAAGACTAATGACTGCAAAGTGAATCGTTGAGCATATGAGAACATGAGAGCAACCATTAAGAAGGATATCAGGGAGGCTAAAAGACAGCTGGAGAGGAATATAGCAGATAATGGGGAAAGAAGAACCTAAGAGATTATTTCAGTATTTTAGTAGTAAAAGAACAGTCGAGGAGGAAGTGAAGTACATCAGAAATAGTAAAGAGGAATTAAAAGATAAAGACAATGAAATGACACATTTTTTAGAATGTCACTGCACACTGGAGAGATTCTGAAGGACTGGAAAATGGCAAATATCATCCCATTATATAAAAAGGATGACAGGGCAGATCCAAGCAATTCTAGGCCAGTTAGATTAACATGCATCACAGGAAAATTAATAGAAGGAGTTAAGGATAAGATTGAACAACACCTGGCAAGGACAGGAGTTATTAGGAATAGTCAGCATGGGTTCAGAAGAGGGAGGTCGTGTTTTACTTAACATGTTAGAATTCTATGAGGAGGCAACAAAAGGATATGATCAAAGTGGAGCATATGATATTATTTATCTTGACTTGATTTTTATTACTCATTTTATTTTATTGTAGAGTCAACTCTCAGCAGTGCGGCCGTGCAACGCATGCTTACAGGTGGTGTTCTCATTCCCTCCCACCTTCACTGTCACTTCTTCTACCTCTCAATATCTTAAATCATTCTTGATGCGCAAAGCAGCCATGGAATTTAACTTGTGTCGAATACTTTAGCTCTGCCTGAGATGACTTTAAACCCATATCCTTGTGGAAGAGACTTTTAACTCATCTTCGTAATCTAGTCTTCAGCTGGAACTTGGGTAGGCACCCTCACCCCCTTATCACTGATCACCACCTTTAATTCACTTTATCCATTAACTGGCAACAAAGAGGAGGATTTGCATCGACATGAGACAGTTTTCCATGAATGCTATTTTTTTCTCCCAGAGACAACACCACTAACTTATTCAATTTAATTTCCATTTGACAACATGGTTTACACATTCACTCTTTTTCTGACTTGCACTTTACTCCACTTTTGACTTACAGTCATACTTTTTACATTGCTTTATCTTTATTTTCTACTTTACTATTACAGGCCACAGGAATGCCAGGTGATCCTGATCAAAGACTCTAACATACATAGTATTGGGGAGTCTAACGCTACAGCTGAAAAAGGCAGACACCAATCCTGGTAAAAAGTCGTTTACTGTTACACTGCAGATCCAGTTAATATTGTAATTCTGAATTACGACAGATCTAAGCAATAACAAAGTCTTATCAGTTAAATAATATACAGTAATCCCTCCTCCATCGCGGGGGTTGTGTTCCAGAACCCCCCGCGAAGTAGAAACCATATGTTCATATTGTTATTTTTATATATATTAAGCCCTTATAAACTCTCCCACACTATTATAAACATTTCCCGCACAATTATACAGCATAAACCCTTTGTATTCTCTTAGATATTAGGTAAGATTCGTTGAAATTATGTATGTAAATACAGTTTATATACAGTAAAACCTAAATATTATTTTAAAGATATTGAGCGTCTCCGATATCACATATGTTACAGCCATTACGACAGACAGGCCACCAGCAATAAATACGTACAATGCAAGAAAAATTGTGTACAGTAAAATGTGTGTACAGTGACACTAAACTATGTACATGTAATAAGTACTGTACGTAGATAATTAATTATGGTTACTCACCAACAATGACACGACGACTTGTCCGATAACGATGAGTTTAATTTTACTGCACAACAAAGGATAGCATTACAGCTCTTCTAAAGGAGCCTCTTCAGGCTACTGTGTAGCACTGCCGTTGTTCTTCTTCCAGCACTCTTCAATCCAAATCCCTAAAGCAGATTCCATCCAGACTACTGCCTTATCACGTCCACTTGCAACTCATTTTGCCCCCTGGTTAAAGGACACTGCGGCCGTAGATCTTATATGCTTTTCCTCCTTTTTAAATAAAAAGAATCGTGGACTCATTGATGCTGTAATGGTGTCCTGCAGCGGTGTAGCTGTTCCCTTCCTTCAACATATCCAAAACTTTTACCTTTTCTGCAATCATTTGCATCTTCTGTTGGCGCTTGGACACGGCCCCTGAAGCAGTAGCAGGAGCAGGAGCACGTTAATGCAGAACGAGTGAGATGTGACTTCCTGGTTAATGCAGCACTCCGTCGCTGAGCCAGTCAGCAGCACACAGGAACTTAACCGCGTGCTCTGATTGGGTAGCTTCTCAGCCATCCGCCAATAGCATCTCTTGTATGAAATCAACTGGGCAAACCAACTGAGGAAGCAAGTACCAGAAGTAAAAAGACCCATTGTCTGCAAAAAAACGCGAAACAGCGAAAAATCCGCGTTATATATTTAGATATGCTTACATATAAAATCCGCGATAGAGTGAAGCCGCGAAAGTCGAAGCGAGATATATCGAGGGATTACTGTACTTTAAAAATAACACAATGAAGGAATGGGAGAGCATTTGGTGGGTTATGAGGTTTCTGGAAAAGGATGTGTAGCACTTCCGCTATCTATACAAAAGGACGAAGGTCCAAGTCTTTAGAGTCATGGTGCTTCTTGTTTCATTATATGGTTGGAAGAAATGGACATTATCCAGTGACCAGAGATGAAGATTGGACTCCTTCAGTACCTTTTCTCTTCGGACAATCCTTGGGTACTACTGGTTTGACTTTGTGTGGAATGACTTTGAGTCCTAAATGAGGCACATTACCTGCATTGTGAGGGAGCATCAGTTACGGCACAACGGCCATATGTCACAATTCTGCGAGGGTGATCCGGCTCGCAGGGTCCTCCTTGTTGAGGACCCGAGCGGCTAGACCAGGCCAAGAGGATTCCCATGTAACACTTGGCTATGGCAGATAGATGGTCGTTTCCAGAGTGTGGGACTGGACTTCATGTCTGCCTAGGGGGTTGCCAACCGGGATCCTGAGCTGTTTCATTATGTGGTGAGTACGGAAATGTGCTGTACCAGTGCATGCTCCCCAACCTAACCTGACCTGACTAGTTAACTTATAGTTGGGTAACTTCTTGATGGATATACTTCTTTTTAACACTGCTGTTACTATTTGTATTTAAATCTATATATATAATTCACTAAGCCACCAGCGAGTAAGACACCCATGGCGCACGCAGAACGGAGCCACGCCCACCAACTCTGACGCGACGACTCACAAAACACGGCGTCATTCATATTCGACTGTGCTACAGTCCACATGCACCTCTAAGCCACGTTGACTTTTCTGTTACAACGCACGACCGCGTCCACCATCGCAAACTGTTTTACACGCTACATACAGCGATTCGCATCCGTGACAAACATGCATCGTCTTAGATGGTCCTGCAGGAACACGTAAAAAGGTTTCCCCGCCCACCAACACTTCTTATTCCCCAGCCCGCGTCCACCCTCACTCTCCAGGCATTCACATTGCCTGCTCATGGGCCCGGACGCAACAACTCACCAACCACCCCGTAAGTCGCTTTCGTCTGGACTACAGTCCACATTCACCTCTGAGCCACATTGACTTTTCATTATTCTTTCCGGTTATGACACACAACCGCATCCACCATCGAAAACCGTGTGAAATGAACAACGAAGCCCCACCCACAAACTCTAACCCTCCTCCCACGTGATAGGGAATGCACCTCAGAGCACCGCCCGCCAACTCGAAACGTCCTCCCACGTCCACCCTCGCTCTCGAGGCACGGCTTACTCATGTGCCCGTCCCCAACAGCTCACCAAACACATACTCGCTTTGGTCTGTGCTACAGTCCACATCCAGCTGTGAGCCACGTTGACTGTTCATTTGCCCTCCATGGCTACCGGTTCAAATTTATTTCATGGAAACAACACTTCTTTCAATGTTATACAAATTCCTGCATCAGGTAACTGTTTGTTTCTATCAGTCGGGTTTTTCTGGAAAAATGTCATTGACGAGACTGTTGTTCTCAAACTTCGCAGCATGGCTGTTGGCTTTGTTTGCCAACTTTGGGATATCTTCGGTGACGTGGTGTCCGTTGTTGTTAGTCACAGAAGCATTGTTATACAGTCTGCTCAACAATACACTGACTACATGAATACGTCCAGAGTCTATGGTGGTGAGGCAGAAATTGTGGCAATGTCCGAAATGCTTCCAGCTACTATCACCATTTACTTCCAAGAACGTCTTCATGCCTCTCCTCGAGTTTACAATCCGGCCCAACGTCTCTCCATATCCCTGCTCTTTAGCGGTCCTTTGGATCATGGGCATTATGAGGTTCTCATGCCTCTCAAATACACACACGGTAACCTTCTGGTGACATCTTTTGATGCTGTCGGTATGTGCACACCCACGTGCTCGCCACACTAATGTGACATCACCTGTATCTGCCAAAACCAGTCTTCAGTCATGGACAATTGCATGTTGCTCTCTCCGGAGTTCCATCTTTTCATTCACTTACTGTTGTATCCTCAAACCCACCTCTTTTAGACAGCTGTGTCTTTCCAGAAGTGTTTAGCCATCAATAAATAATTATGCGTGAGATTTAGCATTAACAAGTCTCTGATGCCCTTGGATGTGCCGTACTGCACGCGCGCTACACTGAAAGGATCAATGTGTTGTCTACTCAGCACCGACAGACATGGGTAGGCCGTTGAATCCCATTCGTGCTGGAGACCGGGGCTTGCAATTGTTCCCCACGAACAAGGAATACCCAGAAAGTGCGGGTCATAGACTCGCACTGATCACATCCCTGCCCTTTGTACACCCACTCGCAGCGGCTTTATTTTCCCACGTATTTCATATTATATAGAGGTATCCTGTATTTAACCCGACCAAGGAACTTCCACTACAATATACAAGCATGAGAAACTTAAAGCTGCTTCAAAGTCTGGACAGACATCCGGCCCGAGTGCAGTCTCAGAGACTGACCTGGAACAGGCAGACGAATGCGCAGATCTCCTGGCACCCTGCTCCATTGTATCGTCTCCAGTCGAGAGTGAAAATGGGAGCGAAGGTGCTAGTGATACAGGTCACGCTGGATTGCCGATTTCTGAGGATCATTCGAGACTAGAAAAAGTCCTGCAGGATGTGCTCTAATCTACTCATCACGAGCCCGCAGCACCTGCTGTAACAGGAGCTGCATTTCCACTCGTGGAGCACGAAATCCGAAGCGAACTGTCCGAATTGAAAGAGATGATTGCTACACTGGGTGTCGCCATGACTACGGCCATAAATGAGCTTAAGAAGGATAACAAGAATGAGCTTAAGAAGGATATCATCGAGATTAAAAAGGATAATAAAGACCGGGAAACGCGTCTATTTAAACGTTTTGACGTGAACTTTAAAGGCATGTTGGAGAAATTAGAGGAACACATCGAAGAAAATAGATCCAAACTGAAAATGCTTGCCGACCAGATTAATGACGTTACAGATCAGCTGGATGACGTTAAGCAGGCATTCACGGCTCAAGTTGAAACAGCGAAACAATTGGCGTCTAACGCCGATGAAAAAACCACAACTGCGAATTCCGAATGCAAAAAACTTGGAGACAGACTTGCGGCCCTGGAAGATGGGTACAGAAGAAATAATATAAGAATTGAGGGTATACCTGAGAAACGAGAAAGCTCAAGCCCAGTGAAATTTGCAGTAGAATTACTGTCTAAAATAATTGGAGATGATTTTAAAATCGACATTGAGATAGCAGCTGCTTATCACACATACATGTCAAGTACCTTTAAACCTAGGTCTTTTATTGTCCGCTTCGAGCGACTACGATGTAAGCTTGATGTGATGGCACTTCTCAGACACATTCAAGACATTATATTTGAAAATAATCTTATTTGTATTTTCCCCAACTTCTCACCATTAACAGCTGTAAAACGTGCAGCCTACTTTGACATTAAAAAGTTGCTACGGAAAGCCGATATCAAATACAGCCTCTTGTATCCCGCCAAACTGAAAGTGGAAGTTCAAGATCAATATTATATTTTTCCAAGCAAGGAAGAAGCTGAAAAGGAATTAAAGAAGCTGTTTCCGACACACTTTTGAAAGTTAATAAGGAGCCGTATTCTATCAAGGCATGGGAAAGACCTATCTTCTCTTGGATCCACTTTTAAAGAGACTGGTATTATAATTATACATCCTTTTCTTTATCTGGACATTTTATGTTTATGTCTTAATTAGAGTTATAGACGTGAGTGTGGAAGTAATTAAAGTAGGATTTTTTTTTTTAACTACCTTAAAGTAGACTGTTTAACATAATACTCTGGGTTTATTGATATTTCTACTATTACATTACTATCACATTTACATTATTCATTATACTATTACACTAGGAATTACCATGTTTATCCTAGACTACTTTTTAAAATCATTCCCAGAGTTCATTCTTTTTTTTTTTATCTTAATATCTTAAAATTGCTGAAGATTATTTTAAGCTTAAAGACTGTTAATGATTATATTTTCGGCAGATCTAATCTACTCTTCTAATCCCTATAACTATAAGTATCAATGCAACAATAGGCTAAAATGCAATAACTCATGGGGAATCTTGAAACTAAGATTAAAACTGCCTCATTACCAGTTAAGGCTATAAAATGACATTAAAAACTCAGAATCAAGGTCTCCATGATGGGACAGTTAGCTTTGTGAGCTGGAATGTTAAAGGCCTGAATCACAAATTAAAGAGAAAGAAAGTATGATCTCACCTAACGGGCTTAAACGCTAAAATAGTATTTTTACAGGAGACCCACTTACTAAGCAAGGATCAGTTCAGACTACAAAAAGACTGGACTGGCCAAATGTTCCATTCTAGCTTTATAAAGAAAACTAGAGGGGTGGGAATTCTCATACACAGAGCAGTTCCATTTGTAGCATCAGATGTAGTATCGGACCCTGAAGGGAGATATGTGATGGTCACGGGCAACTTATATAACAGTAAAATGATTTTGATAAATGTTTATGCACCCAATGTCGATGATAAGGAATTCATGCAAAATCTATTTGCATCCATTCCCAATGTGAACACTCATAAAATTATAATGGCTGGGGACTTTAATTGTGTTTTAAATCCACTTTTAGATAGGACTCCTGTGACAGGGGGGACGACATCTAATACTGCAAAGACAATTACACAGTTTTTAAATGATCACAACTTCTCAGACCCCTGGAGGTTTCTTAACCCAAACGCAATAACATTTTCGTTCTACTCACCAGTGCATTATAGCTACTCAAGAATTGATTGTTTTTTTTATTGATAATAATTTCCTGCCTACAATTAAATCTATAATAATAAAAGGCAAAGCCCTCACTGACTGACTGACTAACTCACTCACTGACTGACTCATCACTAATTCTCCAACTTCCCGTGTAGGTGGAAGGCTGAAATTTGGCAGGCTCATTCCTTACAGCTTACTTACAAAAGTTAGGCAGGTTTCATTTCCAAATTCAAAGCGTAATGGTCATAACTGGAACATATTTTTTGTCCATACACTGTAATGGAGGAGGCGGAGTCACGTATCGCGTCATCACGCCTCCTACGTAATCACGTGAACTAAAAACAAGGAAGAGATTTACAGCACGAGTCACACGCGGGAACGAAGGTAAATGACGTTAATTTTTGACTGTCTTTTAATACTGTGTAAGCATACATATTAACACATGTGCAATTAAACGTGTGCATTTACGGGGTGATTTCTCAGGCTTAAAAGCTCGCCTTTTACTAAAAAGGTAAATGCAAAACTATTTTCAATCAGTTTATTGAAACGCTCCCGTTAAGGATTGCAATAACATATTCGCGAGATAAAAGAACGAAGTAGGGGGAAATGGAGGAACAGCCGCAAACAGCGAAGAGCAAAAAATTAATTAAACAATTGAGAACGGAGCGAGTTAAGCATACAAGCATGTTTATAAGGGAAACAAAGCACGGTGTAAAACCTAAGTTTAAATTAAGTTTATAGAAACGCTGCGGATTGCAATAACATATTCACGAGATAAAAGTTTAATGAGAAGACACGAGGTATAAACGAACCACACGCCGTGGCGCAACGTTAGGGGCAACAGTTTCAACCATTCTATGATCTGCTTCTCGCAACTGAAAGACGGCACATGGCGGATGTTAGCCGACTTGCTGACCGCAACGTTAGGGGCTTCAACTATGGTGCTGACGCCACATCTCAGTGCCAACACTTTGCAGACTGTACTTAAAAGACACGCCCTCCTCACTGGACAGTTAAAAACACCAATCAAACTAACGATGACATCAAGTATTACCCAATCAAAAGTAGGAAAGGAGGCATCTTCATAAAATGCGTGTGGGATGATTTGCATGAGACGCTACTTTAAAAAAAAAATGATAAAAAAAATACGGGATAAATCCCGTCCAGTATTGATTCAAAACGGGACGCGCAATTTCATTCTCAAACGCGCCACGATTCCGTATTTTAAAGGACGGGTGGCAACCCTACAGTGCCAGGTAACCACCCATACAATCAGATTGTGATTCAGACTAGGAATGCAATGAATGTAATTACCCCGATCTACATACAAGGCGAAAGTCTTGCAACATTCAAAGATGATGGTTTGGGATAAGTACACCATACAACATAAAACAGCTTATGAAGCCTTGAACCGAAAAAAGCAACATCTCAGAGATCGTAAAAAAAAAATAGGAAGTAATGTCGTTTTACTCGCTGTAGATTTTAGTCAAACATTACCAGTTATTCCATGAGGGAGACCAGCAGATGAACTCAACGCGTGTTTAAAATCCATGCTTCTCCCACGCTCGGTTATATGTCGCGTGTTCTCCGGTAGGTGCACCAAAAAATGTATACATTTAAGCATGTAATGAGCAAACAAAAAATGAGGTATACCCGAAGGCACTGCAGTAGTACTTAATGTAACTTTACTTCTTAAATGTTAATGTTTTACTGTTTAATAATTTATACGCTTCTTATATGTTGTTCAAATTCTTTTATCAAAATACCACTGACAGCGCAATGCACGATAACATGGAGTGAATACACCATACGCATCCGCCCACGGCTGCCCTGCTGTGCGCAGATAGGAGTTGATTCTACAATAAAATAAAATAAAGATAAAAAGAGTAAAACAATCATCACCCATAAAGCGTGTGTGTGTGTATATATGTGTATATATATATATGTTGATATGTGGATGTGTATATGTATATATATATATATATATATATATGTAGATATGTATATATATGTGTATATGTATATATATGTTTATATGTGTGTGTGTGTATTTTATATATATAAAACACAGCAACACTCATAACAATGACAACACAATTACATTGACAATCATGTTACGTTATTTTTAAAATGTTTCCTTTTTTTTTCATAACCTCTTTAACACACTACTTCTCCGCTGCAAAGCGCGGGTATTTTGCTAGTCATGCAAATACGACACAATTGTTATCTCCGACCATGCCCCTCTAGTCTTGGAGCTAAAATCATTAAGCCCCTCACACTCACCTCGCAGATGGCGCCTTAACCCTCTTCTGTTGGCAGACGAGAACTGCACAGAATTTATATCCAAACAAATCAGCTTCTTCCTAGAGACAAACACGCCCACAGAGGTTTCCGCAGGAACACTCTGGGAAACTCTAAAGGCCTTCTTAAGAGGACAGATTATTTCATTTCTTTCCCACAGAAATAAATTAGAAACCAAGAAAGTGTCAGAGCTAAGAAGCGAAATTACTAGAATAGATGAAGAACAAGCCAGGCGTCCAAGTGAAGCTCTCCACAGGAAAAGGCAGGCCCTGCATACAGAACTTAACATCTTAACTACTAAACAAACTGAACAACTTATTTATAAGTCTAGACATCATTACTATGAAAACGAATGCACGCATTTAGAGATTATTATAAATCCATATATTCTACTGAGCTCAAAGAAGACAACACACAATCTAATGCATTTCTGGATACATTACTGACACCACAAATAAATGCTTTAAGTGATGAGGAACTGGATAAACCTCTAACACTAACAGAATTACTAGATGCTATAAAGTCACTTCAAAGCGGGAAATCAGCAGGCCCTGATGGTTACCCCATAGAATTTTATAAGAAATTCTCCAATCAGCTAGCTCCCCTCTTATTGGCAACATTTACAGAAGCTAGAGACAACCAAATACTACCTCAAACATTTAGTCAAGCATTAATCACTGTCTTTCCTTAACAAAATAAGGACTTGTTACAATGTGCATCATACAGACCAATTTCACTCCTGAATAATGATGTTAAGATACTCTCAAAAATTCTAGCTAGAAGGATGGAGAAAGTGCTGCCCTCGGTAATATCACAGGATCAAACTGGATTTATTTAAGGCCGACATCTATCTTCCAATCTCCGACACTTATTTAATGTTATATATTCACCAGCAAAATCAAACACCCCAGAGATATTACTATCATTAGACGCAGAAAAAGCATTTGATATGATTGAATGGAACTACCTTTTCACTGCATTGGAGAAATTTGGGTTTGGCCCGAATATTTGTGCATGGATCAAACTACTGTATACCAATCCAGAAGCCTCAGTTTGTATTAATAACATTTGCTCAGACTACTTTAAGCTAGAACGTGGTACCAGACAAGGATGTCCCTTGTCGCCACTGCTGTTTGCAATCGCCATTGAACCACTGGCGGTTCACTGCCGAAATTCTTATCAGATAAAGAGGATTTTCAGAGAAGGACTGGAACAGAAAATTTCTCTATATGCAGGTGATATGGTTTTATATATATCAGACCCAGAAAACACTGTCCCTGCAGTTTTAACAGCACTAACATAATTTCAAAAGATAGCTGGTCTTAAAATTAATCTGAATAAAAGTATACTCTTTCCAGTGAATTCACAACCATATAATATTAGATTGGACACCCTACCTTTTACCATAGCAGATCAGTTTAAATACCTAGGAGTAAATATCACAAGTAAACATAAAGCTCTTTATCAACAAAATTTTGCCGTCTGTATGGAAAAATTAAGCAAGACTTGCATAGATGGTCAACCCTTCATCTCACTCTAGCCGGAAGAATTAACATTGTTAAGATGAATATCCTTTCTAAACTTCTTTTTTTTATTTCAAAACATTCCAATATATATCAGTAAATCGTTTTTTAAACAGTTTAAACAATAACCTCATTCATTTGGAACTCAAAACACCCACGTATCCGAAGAGCGACCCTACAAAGACCTCAGGCAGAAGGTGGCATGGCTTTACCTAATTTTCAGTTTTATTACTGGGTAGCAAACATACAAGCTATAAAAACCTGGACACAAATAAATGAACATACCCAGGCTTGGTCCGCAATAGAAGTAAAATCCTGTAGTAGTACTTTATACTCCCTGCTCTGCTCTCCAATAAATGCAAGTTATCGCAAATATACTAATAACCCAATTGGGCTTTACTCACTCAGAATATGGAACCAACTTAGAAAGCATTTTAAGATGGAAAATCTTTTATCTATGGCACCTCTGCAACAGAACCACCTCTTTCAACCCTCGCAAACATATCCAGTTTTTAATACCTGGAAAAGTTTTGGGATTAAAATGCTCAGGGATCTTTAAATAGACAACATATTTGCATCTTTTGAACAATTACGTTCAAATTTCAACCACCCAGCTACACATTTCTTTCACTATCTTCAAATTAGAAATTTTGTTAAACAGAAATTGCCCGATTTCCCCCACCTCACACCCTCCACAATGCTGGAAAAAATACTGCTCAATTTCGAGGAATTAAACACCATTTCCGCATTATATAAAATCCTATTAGAGTCCCTACCTTTCAAAGATCCAAGAGGATATTGGGAAGAAGATCTCTTAATCAATATATCAGAAAAGGAGTGGAAGGTAGCAAAGCAGAGAATTCACTCGAGCTCCATATGCGCAAAGCATAGAATTATTCAACTAAAAATGATATATCGAGCCCATCTGTCTCGCTTCCAGGGCAAGATCCAACCTGCGAACGCTGCAACCAAGTTCCTGCCTCACTGGGTCACATGTTCTGGGCCTGCACCAAACTAACATCATTTTGGACCAAAATTTTTAAGTGCCTTTCAGACAGCCTTGGTATCACAATTCCTCCTAACCCATTAACAGCTGTGTTCGGTGTTCTTCCAGATGAACTTGAAGTGGAGAAGGACAAGCAAACTGTGATTGCATTCACTACACTTTTGGCACGCAGACTTATTCTGTTAAATTGGAAGAATCCTAACTCTCCTCTGATAAGTCAGTGAGAAACTGATGTTTTATATTATTTGAAATTGGAAAAAATCAAATTCTCAGTTAGAGGATCTGTACAAAATTTTTTCAAAACCTGGCAGGATCTAATCAATATTATTTTAGAATAAGAGAAATAACTATTACCGCATTTAATTCCCTCCTCCATCTCTTATTTACCTATATATTTATTTCTCCCTTTTATTTATTGTTGCCTTATTAAAAAGCCCTAAGCAATTCTCCTTTGGCTTAGCTCTCCTTCTCAGGGGTGGGGTTTGATTTGTCTTCAATTTTGTTTGGTTATAAGTTGATCTATTTATATGGAATGATTACAATAAAAATTAATAAATAAAATATATATAAAAAAAAACGTTTCTTAACGTACAATTGCAATGAATCTAGGGATATCATCATCTACTGTCCATAAAATCATCAAAAGATTCAGAGAATCTGTAGAAATCTCTGCACGTAAGCGGCAAGGCCGAATACCAACACTGGATGCCCATGACCTTCGATCCCTCAGGCAGCACTGCATTAAAAACCGACATCATTCTGTAAAGGATATTACCACGTGGGCTCAGGAATACTTAAGAAAACCATTGTCATTTAACACAGTTCATCGCTACATCTACAAGAGTAAGTTAAACCTCTACCATGCAAAGCGAAAGCCATATATCAACAACACCCAGAAACGCCGCCGGCTTCTCTGGGCCCGAGCTCATCTGAGATGGACTGACGCAAAGTGGAAAAGTGTGCTGTGGTCTGACGAGTCCACATTTCAAATTGTTTTTGGAAATCATGGACGTCGTGTCCTCCAGGCCAAAGAGGAAAAGGACCATCCGGATTCTTATCAGCGCAAAGTTCAAAAGCCAGCATCTGTGATGGTATGGGGGTGTGTTAGTGCCCATGGCATGAGTAACTTGCACATCTGTGAAGGTACCATTAATGCTGAAAGGTACATACAGGTTTAGGAGCAACATATGCTGCCATCCAAGCAATGTCTTTTTCAGGGATGTCCCTGCTTATTTCAGCAGGACAATGCGAAGCCACATTCTGCATGTGTTACAACTGCGTGGCTTTGTAGTAAAAGAGTGCGGGTACTAGACTGGCCTGCCTGCAGTCCAGACCTGTCTCCCATTGAAAATGTGTGGCGCATTATGAAGCGCAAAATACGACAACGGAGACCCAAGACTGTTGAGCAACTGAAGTTGTACATTAAGCAAGAATGGGAAAGAATTCCACCTACACAGCTTCAATAATTAGTGTCCTCAGTTCCCAAACGCTTATTGAGTTTTGTTAAAAGGAAAGGTGATATAACACAGTGGTAAACATGCCCCTGTCCCAGCTTTTTTGGAACGTGTTGCAGGCTTCAAATTCAAAATGAGTGAAGATTTGCAAAACAACAATAAAGTTTTATCAGTTTGAACATTCGATATCTTTTCTTTGTAGTGTGTTCAATTGAATATAGGTTGAAAAGGATTTGCAAATCATTGTATTCTGTTTTTATTTACGTTTTACACAACATCCCAACTTCATTGGAATTGGGGTTGTAGTTACAAGGAAAGAAAAATAAGCATACAAAAATAAATTGATACACATCATTTTTAAAGTCTGATGATAAGGTCAGATGACTGGGGATAGCAGACAAAAAAAGCAAAATAAAAAAAAAAAATGGTGAGAAAGGCATGTCTATGCAAGATACCAAATTCACCCCTTTTATGTCTTTGGAATATTTCCAATTATTAAAATTAGGATGTACTTACTCTGCAACATCCTAAAATTGCTTGTGCCAAATTGTTAATAATTGTTAATAACATTCAGTATGTGCCTGATTCTCCAGGGGCCTCATGTATAAGACCTTGCGAAGAATTCACACTAAAAGATGGCGTACGGACAAAACTAGAAATATGCCTAAGCACAAAATATAGACATGCATAATACTGTGCGTAAGCAAAGTCCTACGGACGTCCCCTTTATAAATCCTGATCAACATGAATTTAAACTCACATGCATGCATCTATAGCCCCACTTCCGACTCCTCCCAGAATTTTGCCTAATTGAATATGCAAATCAATATAAATAATCCCTTCTGTTCAGTGTTTTGATAAAGACAATGGCAAAAGCACATGTAAATAAAAAGAATTTAAGCGATTGCGTAATGGAGGTAATGCTCAGTGAAGTGGAGGCTAAGAAAAACGTACTATTTGGTGGCTTTAGCAGTGTTATAAACAACAAAATGAAATGAATGGAGTGGTACAGCTTGGCGGAAGCATTCAAATGTTCAAGTTCAGAAGGTTGCACTGTGCCTGAAATAAAAAGAAAGTGGTCAAATATCAAAGTTGACACAAAAAGGCAAGTCGCAGCCCACTGTCTTGGGGGATAAAAAAGATATGTGTCAAGATTATAGTCAAAATGTCGACTTTGATCTCGAAATTTCCACTTTAATATTGTTTATTTTGTCATCAAAGTATACCGTAATAAACTTAATCTTAAAATAGATGTTTAATTTACTAGAGTTTCTCAAACCCCATTGTAACTAAACTAGCACATTAAAAGCTGTGTATTCTAAGTGTTCCTAAAACCCGTCATTAATCACTATGTGCTTTTTAAATGGGCTTTCTCTTAAACCGACAGGAGCATGCAGGCAGTGATCGCCACACAGAATACATTACATTCATGAAATTACAGCTCTCTGAACATTGTAGAATACTAAGAAATACATCAAAGTATGTGTTAAGCATGTGGGGCCATGGTGGCACAGCAGTAGCAATGAGCTTCCACCCCATACAGGGATTGTTCCTACCTTGCACATGATGCTTGCTGAGATGAGTGCGACCCTGGACAGAATAATGTATTGCAGCAGTACTGTGTCTGTCCAATATACCAACCCCCAATTCCTGTCCCTCCATTTTCTTTCTCCACTTAACCGATCACAACACAATAAGTGTCTGTAATAAGTGTAAAACCAGCTGTAAGCTTAAAACACTGATTCTTCAAAACGTTTAAGGAGCATTGAAAAATCTTCATTATATACAGTGGGTACGGAAAGTATTCAGACCCCCTTCAATTTTTAACTCTTTGTTATATTGCAGCCATTTGCTAAAATCATTTAAATTATTTGTTTCCTCATTAATGTACACACAACACCCCATATTGACAGACAAAAAAAAGAATTTTTGAAATTGTTGCAGATTTATTAAAAAAGAAAAACTGAAATATCACATCGTCCTAAGTATTCAGAACCTTTGCTGTGACACTCATTTATTTAACTCAGGTGCTTTCCATTTGTTCTGATCATCCTTGAGATCACCTTCATTTGAGTCCAGCTGTGTTTGATTATACTGATTGGACTTGATTAGGAAAGCCACACACCAGTCTATATAAGACCTTACAGCTCACAATGCATGTCAGAGCAAATGAGAATCATGAGGTCAAAGGAACTGCCTGAAGAGCTCAGATACAGAATTGTGGCAAGGCACAGATCTGGCCAAGGTTACAAAAAAATTTCTGCTGCACTTAAGGTTCCCAAGAGTACAGTGGCCTCCATAATCCTTAAATGGAAGACGTTTGGGACGACCAGAACCCTTCCTAGAGCTGGGCGTCCGGCCAAGATGAGCTACCGGGGGAGAAGAGCCTTGGTGAGAGAAGTAAAGAAGAACCCAAAGATCACTTTGGCTGAGCTTCAGAGATGCAGTCAGGAGATGGGAGAAAGTTGTAGAAAGTCAACCATCACTGCAGCCCTCCACCAGTCAGGGCTTTATGGCAGAGTGGCCTGTCGGAAGCCTCTCCTCAGTGCAAGACACATGACAGCCCGCATGGAGTTTGCTAAAAGACACCTAAAGGACTCTGAGATGGTGAGAAATAAGATTCTCTGGTCTGATGAGACCAAGATAGAACTTTTTGGCCTTAATTCTAAGCGGTATGTGTGGAGACAACCAGGCACTGCTCATCACTTGTCCAATACAGTCCCCACAGTGAAGCATGGCGGTGGCAGCATCATGCTGTGGGGGTGTTTTTCAGCTGCAGGGACAGGACGACTGGTTGCAATCGAGGGAAAGATGAATGCGGCCAAGTACAGGGATATCCTGGACAAAAACCTTCTCCAGAGTGCTAAGGACCTCAGACTGTGCCGAAGGTTTACCTTCCAACAAGACAATGACCCTAAGCACACAGCTAAAATAACGAAGGAGTGGCTTCACAACAACTCTGTGACTGTTCTTGAATGGCCCAGCCAGAGCCCTGACTTAAACCCAATTGAGCATCTCTGGAGAGACCTAAAAATGGCTGTCCACCAACGTTTACCATCCAACCTGACAGAACTGGAGAGGATCTGCAAGGAGGAATGGCAGAGGATCCCCAAACCCAGGTGTGAAAAACTTGTTGCATCTTTCCCAAGAAGACTCATGGCTGTATTAGCTCAAAAGGGTGCTTCTACTAAATACTGAGCAAAGGGTCTGAATACTTAGGACCATGTGATATTTCAGTTTTTCTTTTTTAATAAATCTGCAACAATTTCAAAAATTCTTTTTTTTGTCTGTCTATGGGGTCCTGTGTGTACATTAATGAGGAAAAAAATTAATTTAAATGATTTTAGCAAATGGCTGCAATATAACAAAGAGTGAAAAATTGAAGGGGGTCTGAATACTTTCCGAACCCACTGTATGTTTAGTTATTCCATCCATTCATCCAGGATCACGCCAGTCCCAGCAAACATAGGCCATGAGGCAGGAACAATCCCTGGATGGGGTGCCAGGTCATTGCAGGGTAAATAGGAGCACACACATGCATTAGTACCGTAAATTTAGCATCACTAAAGCCCCTGCATGCTTTGAATGGAAACCAAAGCACGTGGAGGAAACCCACCAGGAAAACATACAAACTCCAGAAACAGGACATTCAGGACGTGGCCCCCTTACTGTAAGGCAGCAGGGCTTCCACTTATTTAAATAAAGTTAACAATTTATTTGTAAAATGTAATGTACTGTACATACTTTAATGCATTTCATCATTGAAATGATATCAAATATACATCCTAGTATTCTAATAGCACGCAGCTCCAAGAGAATACAATACAATTTATTTTTGTATAGCCCAACATCACACAAGAAGTGCCACAATGCCACAGGCCCTGCCTCTTAATAATAATAATAATAATAATTCTTTGCATTTATATAGCGCTTTTCTCACTACTTGACAGCCCCCCAGCCCCCAGAAAATCTCCCAAAAAAACCCTTGTAGGGAAAAAATATGGAAGAAACCTTGGGAAAGGCAGTTCAAAGAGAGACCCCCTTCCAGGTAGGTTGGCTGTGCAGTGGGTGTCAAAAAGAAGGGTGTTCAATCCAATACAGTACACAGAACAGAACACAAGTAATCCTCAATACAGTATAAAAATAAAAATATTACAAGTACGGAGCAGAATTTAACAGTAGATCAGGTATGTGCGGCCCACATGACAGATCCTAGTTAGCACTCAACTTATACAAAATGATTACTATCGTTTGTGATTGAATCATTCTGCATCTTCAGTGTTACTTATTGACTTTTCTTACTTCTGCCTTCTGACAAAAGCTCATTTTCCCATGGCATTACGGTACCGGAAACGTCATCTGCTAGTATAGCCACGAGCCTTGACCAAAGTTAATGAGTCGCGACGTCACAACTGAAGTGCTAGGCTGCAGCAGGGGTGGCCTTAGGCATGTGCAAACTGTGCACCTGCACAGTGCCGCCAAATCCCAGGGGCCGCCACGCCAATATATATTGTATATAAAACAGAAAGAGAAAATAACAACACAGCTGACGGCAATGTGGCCGAAAAACATTGTGTTTTTTGTTAATTAGTACGCTGTATTTACAAATGTCACCAGAGTCGGAGCAGTAAGCTATATGTAGTATTATAATGTTTTGCCGTAATGAGAATATCATGGGCCGCCACTTGGTTTTCAAGTTACGGACACGCGCATATAGAAGCGTGTCATGAGCACGAGGCGGCTATGCAGTGTCCGCAATGGATGTGGCCATCCGCCGTGCATAAGATACCGTATTGACATTGCCAGATGAAGGGGCCACCGATTCTTTCTCTGCCCAGGGCCGCCACAAGCCTAGAGCCGCCCCTGCTAAGGCTACACTACTGTGACTGGGCTGCTGAGACTGGCCACTAGGTAGAACTGACCATCACGAGTAGTAATAGCCCGCATATTTTCACGTTTTTTTGCTCTAGTTTCATGTAATTTTGTGCTAGTATTGTAACGAACAGTTAGTGCAGACTACAGCTGAAGATCTGAAGTGGACGCGAGAAGTTGGTGAGTTGTTTATTAACATATTTTTGTGATTTTGAGTTTGTAAAATTATTGTAGGTCAGGTGGCTTTTTGCATATGGCTTATTTTACAATATAAACTTTGAAGTAAACTTAGTAAAGTAAAATTTGATTTTTTGAGGATTTGTTTTCCAACTTGAATTACTGAGCAATAAATTTAGTGAGCATTTTCGTGATTTCAGTTCACACAAACAGGCATTGCGCTGTTCTCTTACAACGTTAAGAATGCACCTGAGAATATCCAAATGGAATTGATTGAACTGCAGTCAGATTCTATTCTGAAGGCAAAATACAACGAAGTTGGTGTGCCAGGCTTGTATGCTTACCTGCCACCCTCGTATGTGCAGATCCGTAAGTTGGCATCGAGAGTACTGTCAATGTTCAGAAGCACTTACCTTTGTGAGCAATTGTTTTTGTTAATGAAAGCTACCAAAACCCCACATCACTCAAGACTTACCGTCAAGCACCTTTCATCCCTCATTAAAGTTGCAGCTGCACAAGATTTCAAGCCTGATATTGACAAACTGATTACTAACAAGAGATGCCAAGTGTCGGAACAAAAGAAATAAATCTCACACTGTAAGGCTCCTATATAAGCAATGAATATAATATAATGAATATCAATCATCAAGACACTATATAAAAGCGGTCAGGATTGTCCTTCCGTCCCGTGAGTGCAAAGCGTAGCGGTATTCCGCTTATCACAGACTTACTACTTGCGGCTTGCGGTACGAAGCGACGCGATGTGAGCAGAGTTCTGGTGCTCCCATCGTTCCCTTGCTTTTGTGTGCGATGTGCTGGAAAAATAGACAAAATTATGTCTCTGGAAATAATTAATGTTGATGGAGTACAAATGCCTCACCGCGTAGTAAATATCAGGGGAGATGGTGCTTGCTTATTCTCATCTATAGCTTATTTAGTGCATGAAACTCCGTCTTTAGCGGTACAGATTCGGGCAAACATTGTACGACATGTTTTAAGTAATTGATCAAGGTTTCAGCCATTTACAATGATGCCGTCAGAAATCTCTTATACAAATGAGCTTCAGTATCTCACTGAAATGTCAAAGTCTCAAACTTATGGTACCATTTCTGAGCTAATGGCAGCTGGAGAGTTGTTCCTCTATGAGTTTCAAGTATATTATTATGGAGTTCTACACTCCAAGTTTGGACAAGCACTCGAGGGGATAAAAAACTTAGGTTTTTGGGAGATGTTATGAATGGGCACTTTGATGTTCTCATTCCCTACACTTACATGCCTGATGTACACATGGAGCACACACAAATTGAGGATAAAAGTCAGTCGCCTTAAAAGGCAGGTGAGCCTAGTAATATAATAAGGACCTAGCTAAGAGGTTAAGACTCTAATTCTACACTGTTGTATGGAGACTGCATGGAAATAAATTGCTTTTCTTTAAACTTTAAGTGTTGCATTTTTTAAAGTTTTCAGTATTGGAAAGAAAGCTACAGTAACTTTGTATAATAGTATTTGTTACAGTACGGCCCGCTGACGCACGTATGGCCCACCAATGGTAATGAGTTTGACATGCCTGCAGTAGATGATATCACATAATATGATTTGGATTTGTTTAGAGTCCTGGAGACCTCAGCCATCAAGCTGCCTCTCCCTATTAACCATTGCACAGCTGAGACTGCGCCGGGCCAGCCAATCCAATGAAAGGACCCATCTACCTGACATTCCTGCGATCCTCCATCAGGGATGACTTTACCTTATGCAGGAAAAACAACAGCTCTTGGAAATCTAAATTAACATAGAAGCAAGTCAACATCATCTGTAAATATGCACTATCTTTTATAATTCTTCCATTTGTGATGTCTTCTAGCAACGCTAAAGCAACTAAGGTAGTTGGAATAGTTTGGCCATTCTGTGCACCATTATATTGTTACAGAATGATTACAATTTAGTGAATTAAATTTGTAAATGATATGCAATTAATTCTGATGTATTTGATAAAGCCCACATCATGGACATAAAGCTGAAAAAGAAAGGGAAACAACACAAACAGTAGCACTGCTTTGACTCTGGATGCTACCCATTTGCAAAACCAAGTAGAAATGTGTGTACGCATGGTGTGAGGCCACCCTGAAAATGTGCGTTTTAGTTTAATTTTATACATCTCGAAGTGAGAGTGTAAACACCATTTATACATTGTAGCAGTGCTACCGTGGGAAGAACTCCTTTTCCCAGCAGCCCAAGGGGGATATTACCCACATAGGATGACTGGAATGAAAGTAGGGGCTGCTGGGGACAAAAGAGGCCAGTGGGAAAGTTTTAAAGGGGGTCCTGACAGAGCAAAAGGAGATCGGTGTTTTTGTGTATCCTGTCCAATGTGTCGTCTAATAAGTCAATTGTGCCCTGGTTCGTTTCCTGTTAGGATCAATAGACTGTTTTGTGCCTGCCTGTCATGTGTATAGTGGTGGATTTATCGTTGTGCGTCTTCAAAAGGAACGCTCCGAGAAATCTCACCCCTTGCCGCTCAGGACTACCGGTAGGACTCATTTTCATTTCATTCATTTTTTACAGAAGCTGTTCTCGGGATTCTCCTCTTCACATCATACTATTTCACCTGTATTGAACTGTATAAGAACGTTGTTGTGTTTATTGTTGCTGTTCATTGTTATGTTACATACAACTGTATCGGGGAAGGTTTCTCTGATTGTTGTTGTTTCGTGTTGGGTTTTCATTTAATATATTATTTATTTATTCATTTATTTTTGAATCTCTGCTTGTGAGTGTGTGCGGGTTGGGCCAAGGCTGGGTGCATCCCTGATATCTCCAACAAAAAAAGAAATAAATCACTGTCTTTTCAACAATGTGAATCTTAGCAGCACCGGACTACTACAGCATAAGGTTCCAGGTTATGTCCAATGGTAATCCTTTAAATTGTTAATTTTCAATTCTATTAAATTAATATGGTAATTCTGTCTACCACTGGCAGTGAAATGTTTTATTTATATATGTATGTACTGTATGTTTATTTTTTAAGCACTGTGGAATCTCCCACTAACTCAGGCATTATTATTATTATTATTCGATATTTTATTTATCCAAGGAGAAATGGCACAATTAAAGCAGATTGCACATAATTAATAGATAAAAGTAGAATCCAAGTACATATTGTATGCTTAAACAATACCATTACAGAATATGCATAAATTATAAAAAGTCACACACATTTGCACAGTCAGTTTAGCATATGGTACCAAAATGACAGCTTTACTATTGAATGTAGGAGTGAACTGCATCTTCGGAAATTAAGTGTAATGTCACTTTTGAAAGAATTTCAAAAGACCAATATATGATTCATTTTCCATGACTTTTGCTTTCATACAGACACTGCTAACTAAAACAACTTTGTAAATTTGGCAATACTTAGTGAAATCAAATGAATTATTGAACCTAGGATATCTTCCTGTATTTAAGTTAGTAACAAATATCTGTACTGTCCTAAAAAATAACTTTTGAAAACTGATTAAAAAGTATTTAAATTAATTATATATTTAATAACGTATTTCTGTGCATGTGTTTCAGCTGTAAGTGTAGTGTATTTCCACAAGTTAAGTCGACTAACAAAAGACTTGTACTTTTCTATGTTCTTAACTTTAAATGCGAGGCAAGAAATGCTGAACACATACCTAAAGCAGAAATTTTTTCCATGTTATACTAATAATGACGTGACATGTATAATATGTGAAGACTTTAGTCCAAATATCAAATAAACGTGTGCTTTTATTCAAGAATATAACCAAAGTAAAGAAAAAAAATCATTCAATTTACATGTTGCTGTCAGTGAGTTACAAACCCAAGATCAAATGTCAATTGACAGAAACTTAAAACGTATTCTTGGATGGTGCAGTGATAAGAACTGCTGCCTTATAACCAAAAGGTTGGCGGTTCGAGTCCTGGCGTTCCGTATTTTGAGTAGTGAGCTGCTATTATTATTTTTACTATAATATAATAAAAACATATATTTGATTCGAGTCTATAACACCCGGTGTAAATTTTGTCTGTTAGCACTTTATTATTCAGTTTTATTCTCTCAGTGACATTCATGTGGTACAACAAACTTGCCTCTTCCTCTCTGAGTTGATGCCGTTTATCTCCATTCTTTTCACAAGAGCAGCGATGACCACAAAACAAATGACGCTGTTGGAGAGGTGTGAAGGAATTTAAGGTGGCCTGGGATTATGAGTTTTTTTTTTTTTTTTAGCCTTCAGGGATTCTAGGGTTAAACCTTTTAAGAAATAAAAGAATCCCTGTAAGGGGCTTTAGAAAATGCTGAAACATTAATTATTTTTTTCTTTCCTGTGCTTTATTTTCTGCCAGGGGTCACACAGTAAAGGCTGTTTGTGAATCCTTCCATCTGGCTAAGGATGCTGGCTTTAAAGTGGTCGCTCATATGATGCCAGATCTACCCAATGTGGGACTAGAAAGAGACATAGAACAATTCATTGTGAGTACTGTATTTTTTTGTCTTTATTCTTCTAAGTATATAACAATAGATCTTTGAAGTAACCACTAATGCTTGGCATTTGTTTAACATTTCTTTTAATCTTTTGCAAAATTACCCATTTATTGCAATACATTGTATATTGATTAGCACATTAACGGTATAAAATTTCACTGTACTCTGAGCACATGACAATGATGACCCTCTTTGCTTATTTATTAATAGACTGAACTCATTGGTAAAATCTGTATTGGTTTTATTTCATTATTCTGCTTAAAGCTTATGTTTTATGTAAAATATAAATTATATTGTTTATTCTTCTTTATCTTTCGGCTGCTCCCATTAGGGGTTGCCACAGCAGATCATCTTCTTCCATATCTTTCTGTCCCCTGCATCTTGCTCTGTTACACCCATCACCTGCATGTCCTCTCTCACCACATCCATAAACCTTCTTTTAGGCCTTCCTCTTTTCCTCTTCCCTGGCAGATCTATCCTTAGCGTCCTCCTCTCAATATACCCTGCATCTCTCCTCTGTACATGTCCAAACCAACGCAATCTCACCTCTCTGACTTTGTCTCCCAACCATCCAACTTGAGCTGACCCTCTAATGTACTCATTTCTAATCCCATTCATCCTCGTCACACCCAGTGCAAATCTTAGCATCTTTAACTCTGCTACCTCCAGCTCTGTCTCCTGCTTTCTGGTCAGTGCCACCGTCTCCAACCCATATAACATAGCTGGTTTAACTACCGTCCTGTAGACCTTCCCTTTCACACTTGCTGATACCCGTCTTTCACAAATTACTCCTGACACTCTTCTCCACCCATTTCACCCTGCCTGCACTCTCTTTTTCACCTCTCTTCCACAATCCCCATTACTCTGTACTGTTGATCACAAGTATTTAAATTCATCCACCTTTGTCAACTCTACGCCCTGCATCCTCACCATTCCACTGACCTCCCTCTCATTTACACACATGTATTCTGTGTTGTTCCTACTGACCTTCATTCCTATCCTTCCTAGAGCATATCTCCACCTCTCCAGGGTCTCCTCAACCTGATCCCTACTATCGCTACAGATCACAATGACATCAGCAAACATCATAGTCCACGGAGACTCCTGTCTAATCTCCTCTGTCAACCTGTCCATCACCTTTGCAAATAAGAAAGGGCTCAGAGCCGATCCCTTATGTAATCCCACCTCCAACTTGAATGCATCCGTCACTCCTACCACAGACCTCACCACTGTCACACTTCCCTCGTACATATCCTGTACAACTCTTACGTACTTCTCTGCCACTCCCTACTTCCTCATACAATACCACAGCTCCTCTCGAGGCACCCTGTCAAATGCTTTCTCCAGGTCCACAAAGACGCAATGCAACTCCTTCTGGCCATCTCTAAACTTTTCCATCAACATCCTCAGAACAAACATTGCATCTGTGGTGCTCTTTCTTGGCATGAATCCATACTGCTGCTCACTAATCATCACCTCACTTCTTAACCTAGTTTCCACTACATCTTTCCCATAACTTCATGATGTGGCTCATCAATTTTATTCCCCTGTAGTTACTGCAGTCCTGCACATCCCCCTTATTCTTAAATATCGGCACCAGTACACTTCTTCTCCACTCCTCAGGCATCTTCTCCCTTTCCAAGATTCCATTAAACAAACTCCACTGCCATCTCTCCTAAACACCTCCATACTTCCATAGGTATGTCATCTGGACCAACGGCCTTTCCATTTTTCATCCTCTTCATAGCTGTCCTTATTTCCTCCTTGCTAATCCGTTGCACTTCCTGATTCACTATCTCCACATCATCCAACCTCTTCTCTCTCTCGTTCTCTTCATTCATCAGCCTCTCAAAATACTCTTTCCATCTGCTCAACACACTCTCCTCGCTTGTGAGTATGTTTCCATCTTTATCCTTTATCTCTCTTAACCTGCTGCACATCTTTCCCAGCTCGGTCCCTCTGTCTAGTCAATTGGTGCAGGTCATTTTCTCCCTCCTTAGTGTCCAACCTCTCATACAACTCATCATACGCCTTTAGCCTTCACCACCTCTCCCTTCATCTTGCGCCTTATCTCCTTATACTCTTGTCTACTTTCTGCATCTCTCTGACTATCCCACTTCTTTTTTGACATCCTCTTCCTCTGTATACTCTCCTGTATTTCCTCATTCCACCACCAGGTTTCCTTTTCCTCCTTCCTCTTTCCAGATGTCACGCCAAGCACCCTTCTTGCTGTCACCCTTATTACGTCTGCTATAGTTTCCCAGCTGTCTGGTAACTCTTCACTGCCACCCAGTGGCTGTCTCACCTCCTCCCTAAACTCAACCTTGCAGTCTTCCTTTTTCAACTTCCACCATTTGATCCTTGGCTCTGCCCTCACTCTCTTCCTTTTCTTGATCTCCAATGTCATCCTACAGACCACCATCCTATGCTGCTTAACTACACTTTCCCCTGCCACCACTTTGCAGTCTTTAATCTCCTTCAGATCAACTCCTTTGCATAGGATGTAATCTACCTGTGTGCATCTTCCTCCCTCTTCTTAAAATACGTATTCACCACAGCCGTGTCCATCCTTTTGGCAAAATCCACTATCCTCTGACCTTCTTCATTCCTCTCCTTGATACCATACCTACCCATCACCTCCTCATCTCCAGTGTTCCCTTCACCAACATGCCCATTGAAATCCGCTCCAATCATCACTTTCTGTCCCTTGGGTACACTGTTCATCACTTCATCCAACTCACATCAAAAATCTTCATTCTCACCCATTGCACACCCAACTTGCGGTGCATATGCACTAACAACATTCATCATCACACCTCCAATTTCCAGCTTCATAATCATTACTCTGCCTGACACTCTTTTCACTTTCAAAACACTCTTGACATACTGTTCTTCAGAATAACTCCTACTCCATTTCTCCTCCCATCCACACCATGATAGAACAATTTGAATCAACCTCCAATCCACCTGGCCTTACTCCCCTTCCATTTAGTCTCTTGCACGCACAATATATCATCCTTCCTTCTCTCTATCATATCTGCTAACTCTCTCCCCTTACCAATCATACTGCCAACATTCCAAGTTCCTTCCCTCAGTTCCACTCTCTTTACTTTCCTCCTCTGCTCCTGCCTCCAGACACGTCTCCCCCCTCTCCTTCTCCTCCTTCTTCTTCAGCCAACAGTAGCCCAATTTCCACCAGCACCCTGTTGGCTAACAGTACTGGTGGTGGTCGTTGTTAACCTGGGGCTCGACTGATCCGGTGTGGAAATTTGTATTGTTGTCCGCATGTTGATTTGGCAAAATTTTACACCGGATGCTTTATCCGGGCTTGCGACTGGCACGAAGAAACACACTGGCTATAAAGTAATATTTAATGAAGTAAATTTTGTTTAGTGTCAGATGTGAAACAGTATTTTTATTTCATCAATAAAATAGCAAAATTGTATGTGATAAACAGCAAGGGATCTATACTTGAGAAACAATTGACAGACAAGTGTCTGATTTAAAAACAATTTTTGGAACTAAGTCTGAATAATAGTTGTATGACGAAGACATCAATATAGATTTGATATTGCTTATTTCAGGTAACTACAGTTAGGTCCATAAGTATTTGAACAGTGATGCAATTTTAATAATTTTGGCATTAACTGAAAGGATTTAACATATGTATCATATGAGCCATTTGGGAATGACTGACATTTTTATACATTTTTATAAATGTCCTAACATTAATTTTTGGCCATTCTGCCATGTTTTAACATGGCTTCCTGAAGAGGGCAAACTAAAAGCATCTTAAAAAGATGTGCCAGATTGCACAACTTCCACTGCTTCTTTAACCTCCTTAGCATTGCATTTTATTTTTGGCATGAAAAATGTCATTTTTATTAAATCTCAAAATTATAATAATGATACAAATAATGATAGTAATGATGAATAAAACTAATAATGTGAAATGAACAATAATAACAAAAATAATAGCAACAGTAATAATAACTAGCCAACCCGCGGCGTAACATATGCCGCATAATTATGTATTGATGGGTGAACACTTGCTGAACGACACAGTTGTCCAAATGGGGTGGGTTTGTGGATACCACTGTGAGTGAATGAAAAGATGGACCTCTGGAGAGAGCAGCATACAATTGTCCGTGACTGAAAGCAGGATCGTCTGTGACGATGGAGGCCACGCTGGTGAAAGTTACTTCGTCGGTAGGGATAAGTTTCAGCACTTGTTCATTAAGGTGTAGCGCGTCTTCGTTGTTGACGCTTAATATAGCTTGTGTACTGAGTTGTTCCGGAGTCACAGTTGAGAAACACTTTTTTAATGTCTTTTAAGCATAGGGAAAAAAATTAACATGTGAAACATCCGTAATGTAATAATCCACCAAGAAAAGTAACATTGCAGCAATGCACGCTACGATCCGATCGCTGTAAACAGAAGTGAAAACAAAACCGAGGCCGGTGCATTCTTTAACTGCCTTGTAGCGCAATGGTAGTGCTGTTGTTTTGCAGTAAGGACACTGTGGAAGATTTTGGGTTCGCTTCCCGGTTTCTCCCTGTGTGGATAGCGCTTTGAATACTGAAAACACCGGTATATCAATGTAATGAAGTATTATTATTCTTATGCGTCCAACGGTCTCTCTCTCGCGCACCTGTATGCGTGTGTGTGTCGCTCGCTCTCTCTCTCTCGCTGCACGTGTTCCTGCAGGCATACCAGTAAGTGAATGAAAAGATGGAACTCTGGAGAGAGCAACATACAACTGTCCGTGACTGAAGACTGGTTTTGGCAGATACATTCACATCTTTTTGAAAGTTTGGCCCTGTGCCTTATTAATTGTCATTACAAAAGCAAATCTAACAGGAAATTGTCTTTGCTCAGATGCACGCGAAGGCTCTCTCTCAGCAGCACAGGAGCCTTCCCAGCGCGCCCCCCCCCCCTCTCTCTCTCTCTCTCTCTCTCTCAGCAGCACGCGAGCCCCCTCCCCCTCTGTCTCTCAGAAGCATGTGAGCCCTCTCTCTCTCTCTGTAACATTGCAGCAGTTGTATAAACACTTTTTTTTTAAATGAGTTTTAAGCACAGGGGGAAAAAAACCCAGGCTCCCTGCTCAGGCTCTCTCTCTCTCTCTCTCAGTAGCACGTGATCCTCCCCTGTCCCCCCCCCCCCCCCCCCCCCCCCCCTCTCTCAGCAGCACGGGAGCCCCCTCTGCCTCTCAGAAGCAGGCGAGCCCTCTCTCTCTCTCTGTAACATTGCAGCAGTTGTATAAACACTTTTTTTTAAAATGAGTTTTAAGCACAGGGGGGAAAAAGGAATATTTGAACAAATCCGAACTTTATTTAAAAGCCAACCAAGATAATAACATTGCAGGAGTTCACCATTTTTAATCAGGCGACTGACAGTAGTGGAGTCAGGCACAGAGAAGGTCAGCTGCTGAGAAAGCGTCTCGACTGTTGCAGGGTGGTGAAGCAGGTGAGACGCTAATGAAAAAGAGGCACAGGGCTTATTGGTTTTTAAAGACTGCTTCCTTCATTGTGTTTTAACCTCAGTTTTAAAGGATTGCGCGGCTCTTTCTGTCGCGCTGCCTGTGTGTGAACCAAGGTTCCACTGAGGTTGACTAATGAAAAGTCAACGTGGCTCAGAGCTGCAAGTGGACTGTGGCACAGACAAACAGAAATGACGGCATGTTTTCCTAGACGTCGCGTCCGAGTTGGTGGGCGTGGCTCTGTGATTTTTTTCATCGTATTCAATGGTCTAAGAGTTGGTGGGCGTGGCTCCTTCCTGCGTGCGCCATTGGCGTCTTACTTGTCGGCGGTTTAGTGAATCCACGCCCTTTTCCGGCGTGCTTTCCATGGATGGCTACTTGTCTCCCGGCTTAGTGAATTATATATATAGATGCTACTAATGATGCCAAAACAGTATATAATCTCAAAATGAGTCCTTTGTGTAGTAAATCTTAAAGCCCGGTGAAAGACACAATCCAACGTCACAGTCGGGGCAATAATAACGTTTTTCTTTTCGGATTTTCTTTCCAGATTTATCCGTTTTTGAACAGCACTCTGCTCGGGAACAGGTTGGATTCTGTTTTTTTTTTTTTTTTTATTTTTTTTTTTTGGTTGGAGGTATATAATCAATAAAATTTCTACCAATAAGACGCTTTGGATTAACCTGAGATGCACTGGGTTGACCGTGTTTCTTTAGTGGTAGTGTGGACGGTGGATGTGCATCAATGATTTGTTCTAGCTGGCACGTTTGCATAAGATTCAGTTTTACCATCTTTTTGTTTGTATAACTCGAATGCATTCCAAATGCACTGTTCTACCAGATGACAAAATATCTTTTTGTAGTATTTTTTCTGTTGCTTCCGAAAAATGGGCTAGAAAGTCACTTCTTAATCCACATGATTTATGCCACCCATCGTGGTATTACCTTAATGTCCCTCTTTTTTGTTTGCCTCCTAGCACTTTTGCATATACAGTGATCCCTTGCTATATCGCGCTTCGACTTTCACGGCTTCACTCCATCGCGGATTTTAAATGTAACCATATATAAATATATATCACGGATTTCTGCGGACAATGGGTCTTTTAATTTCTGGTACATGCTTCCTCAGTTGGTTTGCCCAGTTGATTTCATACAAGGGACGCTATTGGCAGTTGGCTGAGAAGCTACCCAACCAGAGCACGTATTATGTATTAAATAAAACTTCTCAATGATATACGATATGCTTCCCACGCGGTGCTTCGCATACTTGAAAGCCCGAACAGCACGCATTGATTTTTGATTGTTTCTCTGTCTCTCTCACTCTCTCTGACATTCTCTGCTCCTGATGGAGGGGGTGTGAGCAGAGGGGCTGTTCGCACACTGGCCTAGAGGATACGGATGCTCCTCTAAAAAATGCTGAAAGACTACCTTCACATTGCTCCCTTGCTTGCAGCTGCTTTGTCCGGCGGTGCTTCGCATACTTAAAAGCCCGAACAGCCCTATTGATTTTTGATTGTTTGCTTCTCTCTCTCTCTCTGACATTCTCTGCTCCTGACGCGCACTCCTTTGAAGAGGAAGATATGTTTGCATTCTTTTAATTGTGAGACGAAACTGTCATCTCTGTCTTGTCATGGAGCACAGTTTAAACTTTTGACTAAAGTGTGTTATTTCATGTCTAAAGGGCTCTAATAATGTTAAAAAATGTATTTATAGAAGGCCGTAAACAGGTTTTCTATGCTCTAACTGTGAAAATATTTGATTTATAAGTAAAGAATCCTACTTCACGGAAATTAATTTATCGCGGTAGAGTCTGGAATGGATTAACCGTGATAAACGAGGGTTTACTGTATAAAAATAGATAAAACAGTATATACTATTGTAGCTGCGTTTTCCCCAAATTATCAAAGTTCAGCAGCTCTAGGATAAAAAATGGGATTCAACAAAAGCCTGATGTGCTGAAATGATTCCACAGACACAATATCTTCGTGTTTTTTTTTTTTTAAGTTTTACTTAAAGTAAAACAGTTCACTCAAAAAGAGAAAATTGAAATAGCAAAAAGAGAAAAGTTCTGTTTTCTTAACTTAAATGTTGTTACATTTCAAATCATTACATATCACTTCAAAATGTTTCTGAACCAAATCAAAACGATCAGAAAACTGTATGCCTATCCCATTTCTAAGCTGAAAATTGGTCTTTTAAGTCCTTGTGTACTGGGACCTATTCAAAACAACTGACTCATTTATCACACTGTATTTTAATTATAGCAAGAAAGTTCTATCTCTTACTAACTTATATGGAGAAAAGACTACACCATTGTCTATTACTATGAAAGAAATTTATATTCTATTGAAATTAAACACTAATATGAGTTTAACTCAGAGCTTTAACTTTCTAAGATTGGCTCTTACAACTATAATGAGAATTTTATCAAGATTATTTCCTACTTTAGAAATCAGTACATTTTTTTAGTTTAAAATATGATTATAATTTACACTGAAGTATTTTTGTTGCAAAATTACTATTTTCTAATATTGTTTATTTATTATTGCAGAATTGGTGTATTTTCTTCCTGTATTGTCCCATTTTTATCATTTTTATATTCCATTATGTGACTCAGGCGCCGCCGAGGGTGGCAGCCTTTCCAGCAGCTCCGTGTATGACTTTATCTTTCTACCTTTTTTTCTCTATTTTTCTCAATTTCACTGTTCACTAATACCACTTTCTTTTATGTGGACTTGTTTCCTGGACACATTTTACTACTTTTTGCTACTTGGATATGGATTTTTACATGCTGAGACTCGTCTATTCAAGTAGTCGACTTCAATCGCTGAGAACAAATGCCCGCGCCGGTATGGTTCCCTATTTACTTGACGAGGTAAGAAGGCGGTATCGTGGCAGCAGAGCCGGTGCTAAGATAAAAGCCAAGTGTCTAGCGAGAAAGTGGCAATACAAACCTTCGGTGCCTTCTGTGATCCTGGGAAATGTGAACTCTCTACCAAATAAGATCGATGAACTGGCTGCGCTGGTGAAAAATGTCAGGACCTACAGAGAATGCAGTTTGTTGTGTTTTTGTGAAACGTGGCTAACAACTAACATCCCAGATACTAACATGGAGCTACCCGGGTTTAGCACAGTTAGAACGGACATAGACGCAAGTACCTGCTGGTAGCCGAAAAGTGGGGGACTCGCTCTCTATGTTTATACAAGGTGGTGCAACTCTGGACACGTAAACGTTAAAATCTCCACTTGCTGCAGGGACATCGAACTGTTGGCCGTACATCTGCGTCCCTATTACTTGCCCAGAGAGTTTGAACACATCATTGTTGTTATTGTTTACATCCCTCCATGGGCGGGCATGGAGCTAGCGGGTGATATCATTCATTCTGCTGTTGCTAAATTACAAACGCAGCACCCTGAGGCGCTTGTGCTAATCGCTAGAGATTTTATCCATGTGACGCTGGACAAAACATTACCTGCCTTCTGCATGTATATGGATTGTAACACCCGGGGAAATAGGACTATTGACCTACTGTATGCAAACGTTAAAGATGCATACAGCGCCACCCCGCTGCCTGCACTTGGGAAAGCAGATCATATCCTGGTTCTGCTTCAGTCTCACTACAAACCAAGAGGGAGGGAGCTACCTACAACTGCATGCTCATTCAGGAAGTGGTCCCCTGAAGCAGAGCAAGCTCTGAGAGACTGCTTTGGAACTTCGGACTGGGATATCCTGCAGGGGTCACATAGTGAGAACATTGAGGAGGTTGTTGACTGCACTACTGACTACATCAAGTTCTGTATGGACATTGTAGTTCCAGTAAGAATAGTACGCTGCTATGCTAACAACAAGCCATGGATTACAAGTGACGTCAAGGGCCTTTTGAACCAGAAGAAAAGGGCTTTTAAAGGTGGTGATCAGCATGAGCTCAAGCGCGTGCAGAAGGAACTCTGAGTCCAGCTCAGGGTGGCAAAGGAGCAGTACAGGAGAAAGCTGGAGCAGAAGTTGCAGAATAACAGCAAAGTGTAGGATGGGATGAAGATCGTCACTGGCTGCAGCTCGAAGCGGGGTGCCACAATCGAGAGAGACGTGGAGAGAGCAAACCAGATGAACAACTTCTTTAACAGGTTTGACCACCCTAACTCACTCTCACCTCAGAGTACTGCACCCTCCACCCATCCTTCTGCTGATACCAGCATAGGAGAGAGTTTCCCCCCACCCACAATTACAGCAGCCCAGGTAAGCAGAGATTTGGGGAGACTTCGTGCCAGCAAAGCAGCGGGTCCAGATGGAGTATCGCCACGACTGCTGAAGGCCTGTGCGTTGGAGCTGGGGAGTCCTCTACAGCGCATCTTCAACCTGAGCCTGGAACACGGGAGAGTCCCGAGGCTTTGGAGAACATCTTGCATCACCCCAGTCCCAAAGGTATCACGTCCTAGTGAGCTGAATGACCTCCGGCCTGTAGCTCTGATGTCACATGTGGTGAAGACCATGGAGCGGCTGCTGCTTCACCGCCTGATGCCACAGGTCTGTCACTTCCTTGACCCTCTGCAGTTCGCATACCAGGAGAAGGTGGGAGCGGAGGATGCCATCATCTATATGCTACACCGATCCCTCTCCCACTTGGACAGAGTCAGTGGTGCTGTAAGAATTATGTTTCTGGACTTCTCTAGCGCCTTCAACACCATCCAACCTCTGCTCCTTAGGGACAAGCTGACAGAGGTGGGAGTAGATTCATACCTGGTGGCATGGATCGTGGACTGTCTTACAGACAGACCTCAGTATGTGCATCTCGGGATCGGCACGTCTGACATTGTGGTCAGCAACACAGGAGCACTATGTGACTCTTCAATTCCACCCAGGGAGTAAACATTAATATTATACAAAGTTATAGTCTGTCTGTTATACCTGCATTGTTATCATTTTTTAATTTAATAATGTTGTTTATTAGTATGCTGCTGCTGGAGTATATTAATCCCAAGGGGAAATTCACAAAGTCTCTCTCTCTTTTAGAGGCACACTTGTCACAGGTACAGAATACAGTGAAACTTATACTTAAATGTGCAAATTTATGTTTTCTCAATAATAATTATTTTCTTTTGCTTTTATATGCTTTTTAATTAGTGATTTTTATCAACAGGAACTTTTTGAAAGTCCTTCATTTCGTCCAGATGGAATTAAACTTTACCCAACACTGGTAATTCGAGGTACTGGTCTATATGAACTTTGGAAGACAGGACGATATAAGAGCTATTCCCCAAGTTCACTTGTAGATTTAGTAGCACGCATTCTAGCTCTTGTACCTCCCTGGACTAGGGTCTATCGTGTTCAAAGGTTTGTGGGTTTTTTAATATATATATATATATATATATACAGTATATATTTGTATTGATTGAAACTGTCTTCCCACTTCATCTAGCAACATTCTGAATGGGGAATATTCATACAGTCATAAAATTCCACCTTGCTAGAGCTTTTTAAGGTTGAAATTTGGTCTTCCCTTTTTATTCAAAATGGTAAGATATATTAATTTGTAATGCAATTTTATGCACTGTGGAAATGTTAACATCTGACTGTCTGAGAATCGCCAATAGAGAAATGCTCTTCAAGGTCACTCGCCATATGTTCTTATCAATTGTTTCTATTCAGAAATAAAAAAATAATTTTATTTTTGCATGGTCAGTACTACAGTCTTTCACAACAGGTTTGTTGAAGGTCAGACAAGGGTATTTCACATACATTTTTTTCAGACAATACTAAATTATATGAAGTGCATTTCTGCCTCTGATTACCAACTATGCTTTCTGTTTTTGGTTTTAATCTCTGTTGCCATGACCCTCTTTCAACACAAGAAGTTTTGGTAAATAATTAAATAGATAAAAGTCCAAAAGAGAAGCAAAACAAATAAATCAAAACTTAAGAAAAATATTATTTACAGGCCATTGACAAAACAAAGCAAACCAGAAAAAAAATTTAAATTTAAAAATGTAACATTTAATTTTAAAATAAAAAAATCATTTTAAATTTAAAAAAGCAAAAAATATAAAGTCCAAAAGACAAGAAATAAATCAAATTTGAGAAAAATATTATTTATAGATCAGTGACGGGAAAAAAAAAGGAAATTTCAGCCCCAGAATGTTGTAGATATTGAAAGGTGAATTTTTACTTGGTTAATTAATTATCAGTTTTGCATTTGGCAATACTGGTATTTAATCATAAAATTCAGTAAGACTCCTACTTTGTTTACCTTACCTTTCTCTGTTGTAGGAGGGGGTTATCCAGCCTTTAGACTTACCAAGGGAACTGAAGCACACTCGTTTTTATATTTTTATTTGGTGTACTTTAATAGTACCTGAAGGGAACTTTACGAAACAGAATAATACAATCTTAATTCATAATTCGCCTGCCTCCTCACTCACTCACTCACTCACGTCCGTCCGAAGCCGAATGCCTTCTGCGCAGCTGCCCGAAAAACCTTACGAGACCGACATCCAACCCCAACATCGCGGTGGATTTACAGCCGCAAAAATTCAAAGAGAAAGGCGACTTCAATTAAAGCTCTAGAGGCCTGAAAGGCAATTTCGACTACAGCTCGAGGCCTAATTACGCATTCTGATTCAATTACGCATTCATTCAATACACCTATATCAGGTTTGTGGTGCTTATACTTATTACTATTCCATATTGTACTGGAACATTCATCATTCAATATTATACTATAGGCCTGGAAAGTTCATCAACTAACAGTACAAGCCTGTACAGTAATGAGTAAAGCGGACTACAATCATTACAAAACAACTTCTTCATTATTTATCATTTGTTCTTCATACACTGCTGACACAAACTCGTGCCCGTTTCATCTTACGTTGTTGAAACAGGCTCTTTGTCTAGTTTATTAATAAATAAAAGGATTATAGAAATATGATAACTGCATATATATTTATATACAGTGAGGAACATAAGTATTTGAACACCCTGCGATTTTGCAAGTTCTCCCACTTAGAAATCATGGAGTGGTCTGAAATTCACATTGTAGGTGAATGTAAAAAAAAATTCAGGAAATCACATTGTATGATTTGTACAGAATTTATTTGTATTGCACTGCTTCACATAAGTATTTGAACACCTGAGAAAATCAGTGTTAATATTTGGTACAGAAGCCTTTGTTTGCAATTACAGAGTTCAAACGTTTCCTGTAGTTCTTGACCAGGTTTGCACACACTGCAACAGGGATTTTGGCCCACTCCTCCACACAGATCTCCTCTAGATCTGTCAGGTTCCGGGGCTGGCGCTGAGCAACACGGAGTTTCAGCTCCCTCCAAAGATTTTCGATTGGATTTAGGTCTGGAGACTGGCTAGGCCACTCCAGAACCTTGATATGCTTCTTACGGAGCCACTCCTTGGTTATCCTGGCTGTGTGCTTCGGGTCATTGTCATGTTGGAAGACCCAGCCACGACCCATCTTCAGTGCTCTGACTGAGGGAAGGAGGTTGTTGCTCAAAATCTCACAATACATGGCCTCATTCATCCTCTCCTTAATACAGTGCAGTCGTCCTGTCCCCTTCGCAGAAAAGCACCCCCTAAGCATGATGTTTCCACCCCCATGCTTCACAGTAGGGATGGTGTTCTTGGGATGCAACTCCTCCTTCTTTTTCCTCCAAACATGGCGAGTGAAGTTTAGACCAAAAAGTTCTATTTTGGTCTCATCTGACCACAAGACTTTCTCCCATGCCTCCTCTGGATCTGGTCATTGGCAAACTTCAGATGGTCCTGGACATGTGATGACTTGAGTGGGGGAACCTTCCGTGCAATGCATGATTTGAAACCATGATGGCATAGAGTTCTACCAACAGTGACCTTTGAAACTGTGGTCCCAGCTCTCTTCATGTCATTGACCAGCTCCTCCCGTGTAGTTCTGGGCTGATTCCTCACCTTTCTTATCATCTGTGATACCCCACAAGGTGAGATCTTGCATGGAGCCCCAGTCCGAGGGAGACTGACAGTCATCTTTAGCCTCTTCCATTTTCTGACAATTGCTCCAACAGTTGATCTATTTTCACCAAGCTGCTTGGCAATTTCCCCGTAGCCCTTTCCAGCCTTGTGGAGGTCCACAATTTTGTCTCTGGTGTCTTTTGACAGCTCTGTGGTCTTGCCCATGGTAGTAGTTGGAGTCTGACTGACTGTGGGGTGGACAGGTGTCATTAAAGAGCTCAGACAGGTGCTACTAATTAAGATTACTAAGTGGAGTAGAGGTGGACTTCTTAAAGACAGAGTAACAGGTCTTTGAGAGCCAGAATTCTTGCTGATTGCCAGGTGTTCAAATACTTATGTGCAGCAGGGCAATACAAATAAATTCTGTACAAATCATACAATGTGATTTCCTTTTTTTTTACATTCTGTCTCTCACAGTGGGAATGCACCTACAATGTGAATTTCAGACCCCTCCATGATTTCTAAGTGGGAGAACTTTCAAAATTGCAGGGTGTTCAAATACTTATGTTCCTCACCGTATAGTACAAAACTCAGACAGACTACACAGAGAAACATAACAGAGGGAGCCTGCCAGTTTACTTGCTATTTAGAGTTCTAAATTTATTTAGGCACAGATAAATACTTTGATTGATGATGCCAAGTCTTTAAAGGTGATGTCCATTGTTGTGTGGAGTTGTTGTTTTGTTGCTGCTCACTGTTTTTCTTTGCTTCTTGATCCTTTGTTTGTGGTGTACTGTGATGCTGCTTTTTCGGCTTGCTTTCTGCTGTTAGGCCATGTGCTGCAACTTCATAGGTAAAAACGTTTCTCTTTCTGGCACAAAGCTTAGATGGCGAAGTTCCCTTCTTGAAGTAACATTCTTTACAGACTACTGGTATACACCTTTGCTTTGACAACGTACAGTAAATCTCATATTTTTGGTCCATAGAAAAAAACATAATCAGTTTCAGCTCCCCAAAGAGAGGGAACAGCTCATCAGCTTTATTTTTAATGTCATATTCTCCTACCTAAGAGCATCCCAGAGAGGATCCTCTGAGTGATTCCCCAGGGAGTTCACAGAATGTTCAGAGAATATCTCCAGATGGCGTGAGTGTAACTAGTTTTGAGGGAATGCACAACTTCTCCAGATCAAATTAACACTAGAGTTCCTTAATACAGGATGTTACAGGCTCGCATCAAATGTATGTTTTTGTTATATGATACTAATAAAAATAGCAGCTCACTACTCAAAAGGGCTAAATGCAGAGATCATGCAGGTTTTGAACCCATTACCTTGAGGTTGTTAAGCGGTAGCTTATACACTGTGCCATCCATGTAGATCCGTGACAGAGCAGTGTTACCACTGTGACAAATGGTTGAAAATGACACACACAAACACACATGTATGCGAACGTCTTTTATCTTGTACCGACTGATAGTTGGGCTTCAGCAACATGTCAATAGACCAATTTCTTTTTCTTCGGTTTTATTCTTAAGTAAAAACGTTCTTGTTAGGTTACACCTTTTGTGAAAGTGTTTATTGGATATTTGGGCTGCAGTCTTCACACATCCTACACTTCACGTTAAAATTATGTCGTTATTACTATAACATATGTAAACATTTTCTGTTTTAGCCGTGTTTTCAGCATTTCTTGCTTTGCATTTCCTCTGTTATTCTATATTTATGGAGATCATTGTAGACACGGAACACACATGAAATGTATGCATTCCAAATCACAGTATTTTGTTTCCTGTTTAATTGCTTACAAACACATCACCAGATAAGACTTACAGTATACACAAACTTGAACTGTGAGGATTGCAGCAGGGTGATGCTTTCATCCAATTTTTTTTTTTATTGGGGGCAGTGTAGCAGGCTGCTTTCTACTAATCTATACATGTGCAAAACAAAAGTGGACTGTCAGCGTAGTGATAAGGAGCTTCGGACTTCTTGGAGTATGTCAGGAAAATTTTTAAGTAGGTCAGGGACAAAAAAAATTGTAAATTTCAGGGATTCTAGTTACAAAATCAGTGTCTCTTAATAGGTGAGTTCTTCTGTCAATCAGCGTAGTAGCCTTCATTGATTTACAACTGTTTACAGTATTCTTGTTTGAGTACGTTTAGCACCTTCTGGCTCAAGAAGTCTGCCGAGGGGCCTCTGGAAAGTTTTCAGTTCAACTCTGATTTTCGCCATTGGTATCATATGAAGTACAGGCAGATCCTGGTGCAGCTTGGAGTTCAGTCATTTAGTTTGAAATGCTAGTAGAGGATTTGTGCAGCTGGATGTCTGTTAAATCTGTTGCTTTAACAGGACTGGGGGGTATTTTTCGTACGACGCTTAAATCATCCGAGATCAGGTGCCTCATCTTGGATAAGTTAATGCCGGTGACACTCATCCGGGATAGGTCGGTTTTTCAAACGCAGCAGTGTATTAGATTAGTCGAGCTGGATCTAATCATACAAGATGAATGCTCGTGCCCGCGCTGAGTGAAAAGCCCATATATATTGAGTCTAGAAAACATGATCAGCAAGTCTTTGATAGGCTGCAACAAAATGACAAAAGAACGGGCACATTTTTTTTCACACACGCGGCGCAAGACCTTTTATTCGAAGGACATGAAGAATTTGAAGATTTAATATGCACAAGGAGTAACACTGCAAAAGCAGCCCAGACCAGAAAAGACGGCTGGCAAAAAGTGGCCGACAAATTAAATGCTAAGTAGTGTGCATTGTACTTACTGAATGCAGCGTTTCATTTCCTATGTGTCAGATTAATTATTATTTAATATGTCATAATTCCAGATCAAACGTGAGCACAAGGAGAACATGGGAACAGGTTAAAGTGAAGTACAAGTATATACTTCAAACTGGTAAATATTGGTATACAGTAATCCCTCACCTATCGCGGGGGTTACGTTCCAGAGCCCCCCGCGATAGGTGAAAATCCGCGAAGTAGCGACCTATATTTATTTTATTATTTATACATATTTTAAGGCTTTATAAACCCTTCACACACTCTTATAAACCTTTCTCACTCTCTTGTTAACCTTTCCCACGCTCTTATAAACACTTCCTATGCTCTTAAACACTTTCTACATTCTTAAACACCTCAGACCAACACTGCACGCAGCGATCAGACGTCAATGTGTCTGCACTCGCTTTGTGAAGGGGGGCAGCTGAACTCACGCTGAGCAGAAATGGACTTTGATAGATAGATAGATAGATAGATAGATAGATAGATAGATAGATAGATAGATAGATAGATAGATAGATAGATAGATAGATAGATAGATAGATAGATAGATAGATAGATAGATACTTTATTAATCCCAATGGGAAATGCTTCTGCCAAAATGCCTGCCTGTCGCTCTGCGCGAGGAGTGTGTGTGTGTGGGTGTGTGAGAGCTCAACGCACCTTCGCTCAAACCCCCACTCCCCGGAAGCGCAGTATGCTCCTGCCACTTCGCATTGTCAAGGGGGTGGGGAGCTGAATGAACGCTAAGGAGAAGTGGACTTTGTGCTGGTTGTCGCTCTGCGTGTCAATAATTTAAAAGCCTGTACTGTACATCACCAATTTTCCTGTCTCACTGTCTTGTCTTGCGTGAAGTTAAAATGTTTTATAATAGTGAGATGTTACTCATATCCTTAGCCCGACATCCACATATCATATGTGTTAACAAAGTGTGTTTTATAAGTTTACATGTGTTTAAAGCATGTGGGATGGGTATTTTAAGGCTTAAACTAAAAAAATGTTTATTTATATGGTCTTTCTATATCATGGATTTTCTCCTGTTGCTGATGGGTCTGGAACATAACTTCCACGATAGGCAGGCAATCACTTGTATTTAAAAACCCGCAAAGTCGTGAATCCGCGAAAAGTGAACCGCGAAGTAGCGAGGGATTACTGTATAACTATTTAAAGAATTGTTGACATAAATAATCATATATAATATAAAAAACATTAATTGTAAAGCTAATAAGAATGCAGACAAGCAAAAAACAGGTGGAGGTCCACGCGGTCCAGACCTAACCCCTGCAGAAGAGTTGGCTCTCCAGCAAAATGCCCATCGCTGTGTTTCTGAGGGCATTCCAGGGGGAAGCTCCTCCTCAGAACCAGTGGCAGGATGTAGTGGTCACTTCATTTCAGGTAAAGGATGGTCATTGCATATATTTGTCCTCCATGTGTGCCATAGGTATGTTCCATATAGCCCTCTTTTTTGTTGGGTCAGTTGCAGGGAATGTCGTATCCCTTGAACCTGTGTCTGACCAACGAGATATTGACGAAGGTCAAATATTTGATGAAGACACTGTGTCTGATTATTCATCAGGAGGAGAGGTACATTTTCCAAATAATGTTTGATCAAACTCCACTCTTATCAGTCCCATGTGCCCCAATCACATTTGGAAATCCTGGTAATGAGAATGTTAGGCTGATTGAGATTCTTCATGGAACTGTGGGTGTTTTTGCCTGTGTGTTGCCTACCTGCAATGGCATGAAATGCCTCTTTTATTGTCTGCACATGCAGGTGTCCAGGAAACACTATGAAAACCCGAAGGAAATCTTTCAGAGCCAAACAGACTTTACAAATTGCCTGGCAAACTGCACTTTTAGTTAGATTTTCCGCATCGCCTACAGTATATAAAGAAGTGCCGCTTGTAAAAAACCTCAAAGCAATGCATGCTGTCTGTGTGGTTGTGAGAGCCCGACTTCGCCGAGTTTGACTTCGAACATAAGGTGCTAATAAATCTTTGAGGTACAATATTCCCCCTCGGCTAAAGCGGTATCTTTCGAAAAGAATTTCCTCCAGGAGCAATAGAGGATCTTGCTGATCGCGCAAAACCCTCTCTATATGAAATTCTCTGCGTATAATTTGCGCACCAATATCAATTGGTTGCTCATTCATGAACGGCGAAGCCATGACTGGATGACTTCCACACACCGTCACTGATTACGTGTGTAAACTAATCCTTGTTTACGTAGAACAAACCTGCTCCGAGCAGGTTTGAGGATTAGGATGTGTTGCTATAACAACACTTCCAGCAAGAGTTTCGAAAAACCGACAGATCCAGGATCAGGCCAAATCGTCAACAATTACATCCAGCTAAACGACTAATCCACGTACGAAAAATACCCTCCTGGTGTGCAGCGATAGCCTAGCAGAATGGGCAGTGCCTATATTATCCTACAGTATTCAAAAAGAGAGCAGTCTTTTCACATCTGTCCTCAAGGAGATTCTATAACTTTTTATTGCAGTCTTATACCCCTGGATGTATACTGCTTTCTCTTATACCCTTTACCATTACACATGAGCAAATTAACAACAATGTCTCCGATACACCTGTGTAGCTTATGATATTATTAAGCTAAGGCTTCGATGTGTGCAGCCTCAACTTGCACACATGCATTCACTCAGGATACAACAGTGTACATCATACGGTACAGTAAATCAGCTAACTACCATTAAGAATAATTCCAGTCCTGCTAGATGAAAATATACTTAATTAGAAAAGGGTTTGCCAGTGCTCAATATAATAGGCAATCAAAAATCGATTACTTACATAACTGAAGTACATTATTTTGCCAGTGATTTGAAGAATGTAATTGAACATGTTGTAAATACCTAGTTTGCTAAAGGAACTTATATACTGACTGTGTACAGATAGGCTGTAAATGTGTTGTGCATACATTGCATTTACTGTAACTGTAGAAGATCTAAATGCATCTTCAGCAGGCAGATAAAGTCTGAGGACAGTTTCCTTTGGAAAATGCACATTAGCAATCTAACAACTTCCTCTATTGTGCAGTTCAACATGGTGGGTGTATCAATTCTGTAAACATTATGGCATTTACTGTTAGTAAAGGCTCGAGAAAGAACCTGTCTGCAGAATATTACTAAGAGATGACGAGAGGTAGAGGGTATTCTGTAGTGTGCAATTGTGTGTTGCGGTCAATATAGATGCATGAACCGAGAAGACTAGTAGAATAAAATCCAGCTTAGATTCTTCATTGACCACGACTGGCTGTCAACTCTACAGATACATCACCTAACATTTTCTATATTTGCAAAAGACTGCACAACTGATGATAAGAAAAGACATGAAATTTCAAAACTACATACTTGTCAGAAAGTATGTCATAATGGCATTACAGTATCTTATCATTGGTGCTAGCTTTAATGCCTCATTGAATCCTCTTGTAATAAGCACATTATCAGTAAGCCAATTGTTTGGGAAATTGTGTTGTGCATTCCAATCAGTCACGCAGGAAACATGCCCAAGTCTCCCACAGTTGAAGCAGGAAAGTGAAGGATGGCTTTGAAAAGAGATGGGGATTTCCTTACTGCAGTTGAACAATTTGATCGGTTATGCATCCTCATCACTGCAAATAATTTAACACAGATAATTACATCCAAAAGTGATACCACTTAATTTTACTACAGGATATAACTGGTCATCTTCTGTTCCAGTAAGTTTGTCATTTGGGAGGCTTATGTGGTTTAGCTAGAAAAATGTTTTTTATGCTTTAAAAACAATAGATTGGGGAGAAAATGTAACACAAACATAATTTATTACAATTTTTTCACATACAGTTGTGCTTGAAAGTTTGTGAACCCTTTAGAATTTTCTATATTTCTGCATAAATATGACCTAAAACATCATCAGATTTTCACTCAGGTCCTAAAAGTAGATAAAGAGAAACCAGTTAAACAAAAATATTTTACTTGGTCATTTATTTATTAAGGAAAATGATCGAATATTACATATGGCCTACCGTTCCCATTGCAATATCTGAGCTTTTAAGTACTTTTTTGTAAAGTGTAATTGAGCCATCCAGTACATTGTATCTTGCAGTGTGACCTCTGTATTTCTGTTCATGATGTCTTCTGTGGATAGTAGTCTGTGACACATCAACATCTGCCTCCTGAAAACTTTCTGATCTGTTGGACAGGTGTTTGGGCTTTTTCTTTACCATGGTAAGACTTTTTCTGTTATCAGCAGTGAAGGTCTTCCTTAGCCTACAAATCTCTTGGCGAATACTGAGCTCACCAGTGCATTCTTTCTTCTTAATCGTATTCCAGACAGTTCATTTAGTATTTTATGTCGCTATTGGTTTTACTTTTGGTTTTCACCTCATAATGGCTTCTTTGGCTTTCATTGTCACAGCGCTTGTCCTCATGTTGAACAATGGGAACTACATCCTCCAACGGTTGTCTGTAGGTAGAAGCAAGCCTAGGTATGTTATGCCTCCACTAATGAAGCAATGAAGCTTACCTGAGTATTCACAAACTCCTGTTATGTCAATTGTCCCAAACATTATGGTGCCCTGAAATGGAGGAACAATGTACACAAAGTGTTGTAATTTCTACATGGTGGGACTGCAATGTATGTTAATACCCTTAAATGGAAGTCTGCAACATGCACTGTAATTGTATCTAAATTGTTTTATTTGTAATTATAAACTGTGGAACATACAGTATGGGTAAATAAAAAAAGTGTGCCTTTGTCCCAAACATTATGGAGGGCACTGTAACCTTGCTCACCCAATAAATTGTTAAGTGAACAGAAGATGAAGACACATGATGATGACACATTTCTTTAAAATTTTAAGCAATGTTACATTTTATTTCCATCATTCACAGATGCAAAATACCAAAAAAAATTAAAAGGGCCTGAACCAAATGTTTGAGCACCCGACATGGTCAGTATTTAGTAACACCCTCTTTGGCAAGTATCACTACTTAAATGACCTTCACTCATTCTTCATTGCAAAAGGCTTCTAATTCTTCAAGGTTCTTGGGCCATCTTGCATTCACTGTTCTTTTGATATCTGTCCGCAGATTTGCAATGATGTTTAGGTTCGGGGAAACTTTATGCTTGCACCTTTGAGGCGTTCCATTGTAGATTTTCAGTGGTGTTTCAGATCATTATCTTATTGTAGAACCCATTTACTTTTAAACTTCAACTTTTTTCCATATTTTTTTTTCTCAGTTTCTCAATTTTCATACCTCCCATTGTTTTCTTCAATCCTGACATTTTTATCTCTTATGTGTGATATTTTACATTTACTAAATTTAATCTGCCACATATCTGCCCAAGCCTGTATGCTGTCCAAGTCGTTTTATAACAATTTAATGGATTCCAAATTATCTGCCAATCCACCCATCTTGCTATCATCTACAAACTTAAACAACTTATTACTTATATTCCTATCTAAGTCATTTATATATATACAGTATATTAAAAATAGCAGCAACCCTAGCATTGTCCAATATGGAAGACCACTCTTTTAACATCAACCAAGTCTGATAAGGGTCCTCGCATCATCACCCTCTGCTTCCTGCATCTGAGCCAATTCTTCACCCATCTAAAAGCTGTTTCACTGTCTGTATCTTTTAATTCCCCTTTACTATTCCTGATGCACTTCACTTCCTCCTTGACTGTTCCTTTACTACTAAAATACTGAAAGAATCTCTTGGGAGCGTCTTTCGCCTTATCTGCTATATTCCTCTCTAACTGTCTTTTAGCCACTCTAATATCCTTCTTAATGGTTGCCCTCATGTTCTCATATGCCCCAAGATTTACTTTGGAGTTATTAGTCTTATATGCCTTTATAAGGCTGTTTTTTCCTTTGCAGCTTCTTTTTAACTCTTTATTATTTTTTTTATTTCCTATCAATTCCAAATTTAGGTATGTACCTGTCCTGCAATACATGTAAAATGCTTTTAAACCTATTCCACTGCTCCACACTTAAAAGCTTAGCCCAGTTTATCCTCCATAGACTTTGCCACATCTGTTCAAAATTTTCCCTACCAAAGTTAAACTGAACAATTTTAGTCTTTGCATCCACACACTTACAAAACACTGAGAACTGTATTATATTATGGTCACTTGACACTAGTGGTTCAATCACCTCTACACCCTCAATTCTATCCTGATTATTACAAAATACTAAATCCAGACAAGCTTCACCCCGTGTTGGTGCTTTAACATGCTGTGTTGAAAACAGTCAATGATTACTTCTAAAAACTCTTGTGCTCCCCCATCTGCAAAGTTAATATTGGGATAATTGAAGTCTCACATGGCTATAATATCCCCCTGTAAACTTGTCTTTTTAATATAACTAAAAATATGTGTGTTGAAATTACTGTCTGCATTGGCTGGTCTATTACACACACTAAAATAAAGCCTCTTTCCCAAATGCTTTCCGGGAGAAGCCACATGTCTTCGTTAAAATGGGGCATTTAAAGCTTGTCACATCAGTATATCCTCTCTCGTGGTATTCTTCTGGTATTGCTGGTATTTATTTGAATCCATTCTTCCCTCTACCAGTGACATGTTCCCTGTGCTACTGGCTGCACAAGTGCAAAACATGATTGATCCACCCCCTGCTTAACACTAGAATTACCAGAGCCTACGAGAAAGCTCATAAATCCGGCCCACCTTAAATCCATTCTCACCTCTCCATCAGCGTCTTTTGTCCTGTAAATGCGTCGATAAGCAGCAAGCAGCCTGGTATCCCATCCCCCCCCGCCCACCGCTGCAGTTCAATTTGCAAAGAAGTTTCTCAGTGCTCAGTGTTTATCTTCTAATGAAGTGCTGGAGCTTTATAGGGTAAAATAGTACATCATCATTTGGAATACATATATTTCATGTGTGTTCCATGTCAACGACAATCTCTGTAAAAACGTAGTTAACACAGAAACGTTTTTCATGTTTTAATAATAATGGAAAAAATGTAGACATGAAATGTATAATGTGTGAAGCCTGAAATACAAATATGAAATTAACACTTTCACAAAAGGTACAAGTATAACAAAACAAGTGCACTTTTATTCAAAAATTTAACCGAAAAAAAAGGTTACGGTAGTTGGTTGATACGACAGCTTGCGTGGTGCAATGCTAAGAACTGCTGCCTTCCAATCAAGAGGTTGCGGTTTCAATATCAGCTGTGTGGTATAACAAACAAAGTTGTTTTGTTACACCCCCTCTTTATTTGAAAACCGTGTCAGATCTTGCGCGATCGAGACTGGAAAAACTGTGAACGTGGATGTGAGTGGTGTGTGTGACTGAGAATGACTGTGGATGTCAATTTTTTTTTTATTCAGTTTTATTCTTGAGTGCTCCTGCTCACGCTGAATTAGTATGCACCTTCTGATCCATGATGTCAAAGCCGCGCTGACAAAAAAAGAGAGACTTAGGTATACAGTGCATCTGGAAAGTATTCACAGTGCATCACTTTTTCCACATTTTGTTATGTTACAGCCTTATTCCAAAATGGATTAAATTCATTTTTTCCCCAGAATTCTGCACACAACACCCCATAATGACAACGTGAAAAAAGTTTACTTGAGGTTTTTGCAAATTTATTAAAAATAAAAAAATCTGAGAAATCACATGTACATAAGTATTCACAGCCTTTGCTCAATACTTTGTCGATGTACCTTTGGCAGCAATTACAGCCTCAAGTCTTTTTGAATATGATGCCACAAGCTTGGCACACCTATCCTTGGCCAGTTTCATCCATTCCTCTTTGCAGCACCTGTCAAGCTCCATCAGGTTGGATGGGAAGCGTCGGTGCACAGCCATTTTAAGATCTCTCCAGAGATGTTCAGTCGAATTCAAGTCTGGGCTCTGGCTGGGCCACTCAAGGACATTCACAGAGATGACCTGAAGCCACTCCTTTGACATCTTGGCTGTGTGCTTAGGGTCGTTGTCCTGCTGAAAGATGAACCGTCGCCCCAGTCTGAGGTCAAGAGCGCTCTGGAGCAGGTTTTCATCCAGGATGTCTCTGTACATTTCTGCATTCATCTTTCCCTTTATCCTGACTAGTCTCCCAGTCCCTGCCGCTGAAAAACATCCCCACAGCATGATGCTGCCACCACCATGCTTCACTGTAGGGATTGTATTGGCCTGGTGATAAGCGGTGCCTGGTTTCCTCCAAACGTGACGCCTGGCATTCACACCAAAGAGTTCAATCTTTGTCTCATCAGACCAGAGAATTTTCTTTCTCAAGGTCTGAGAGTCCTTCAGGTGCCTTTTGGCTTCCGTTTGGCCACTCTACCATACAGGCCTGATTGGTGGATTGCTGCAGAGATGGTTGTCCTTCTGGAAAGTTCTCCTCTCTCCACAGAGGACCTCTGGAGCTCTGACAGAGTGACCATCGGGTTCTTGGTCACCTCCCTGACTAAGGCCCTTCTCCCCCGATTGCTCAGTTTAGATGGCCAGCCAGCTCTAGGAAGAGTCCTGGTGGTTTCGAACTTCTTCCACTTACGGATGATGGAGGCCACTGTGCTCATTGTGACCTTCAAAGCAGCAGAAATTTTGCTGTAACCTTCCCCAGATTTGTGCCTCGAGACAATCCTGTCTCAGAGGTCTACAGACAATTCCTTTGACTTCATGCTTGGTTTGTGCTCTGACATGAACTGTCAACTGTGGGACCTTATATAGACAGGTGTGTGTCTTTCCAAATCATGTCCAATCAACTGAATTTACCACAGGTGGACTCCAATTAAGCTGCAGAAACATCTCAAGGATGATCAGGGGAAACAGGATGCACCTGAGCTCAATTTTGAGCTTTATGGCAAAGGCTGTGAATACTTATGTACATGTGATTTCTCGATTTTTTTATTTTTAATAAATTTGCAAAAATCTCAAGTAAACTTTTTTCACGTTGTCATTATGGGGTGTTGTGTGTAGAATTCTGAGGAAAAAAAATGAATTTAATCCATTTTGGAATTAAGCTGTAACAAAACAAAATGTGGAAAAAGTGATGCACTGTGAATACTTTCTTGATGCACTGTATATGACATTTGGAATAGTTCATTTTATGACCTGTATTGTATATATCGGATAACGTTGTTGCACTAATGCAACATTCTGTTCATTTGCATACCTTCATGCAGTTGTAGTTAGTGACCGCGTTTGGTTTTTTGTTCTGATCTTGTTGCTGCATGTTGGTATTTCTTTTGAACTCCAGGAGATGCAGAGGACAGAATAGTTGGAGTGGTCAGTTCTGCGCTATATACAATCATCAGATTCAAATATTGAACAGTTCCCACACACACACACACCCAAGGACTGCCTTTACGACATGTGTATAAGGTGTGAAGCCTGAAGTCCAAATATCAAATAAACACTTTTACAAAAAGTACAATTATAACAAAACAAGTGCGCTTTTATTCAAGAATATAACTGAAGAAAAAAGAAAGCAGGTTACGGTAGGCAGTTGCTGCGACAGCTTGCGTGGTGCAATGCTCAGAACTGCCTACTCCCAATCAAGAGCTTCTGGGTTCAATGCTGGCAGCTTCTTAAGTTTACCGTTTTGAGTAGAGAGCTGCTATTATTGTTAATATTACACAATAAAAACATACATTTGACTTGTGTCTGTAACAGCCGCTGTAAATTTATAGTACTTGTCAAAGTTAGTGTTTTTTTATTCAGTTTTATTCTCTCAGTCGCGTTCATGCTCATTTACAAATAAAGATGCGCTATAACAGAGGTGAACTCAGATCAGAGAAAGAGAACAGAAGCCCTCCCCGCAAGAAACGTCCAGTCACATATAAGAACAACACAGCTGCACCTGGTGTAAAGGTGAAAGATTGCACCGTTTGGATACGGGACAAAGTCCGGCGTCATCCTGCCAATCACCTGTCCTTCAAAGAAACTGCACTGCTTACAGAGCAAACCAAGTGCATGTGTGTACTGTATAATATTAACAAAAAGAGCAGCTTACTACTGAAAACGGCAAATATAGGAGTGAGTGGGGATCGAACCGGGGACTCTTGATTACACTTCGTTTGCGTCTGTACTTGTGCTGTTACTTAGAGTCTCAGATCAGGGGAAGTGGGGATGTTAGAGCGCGTGAGCTTATTCAGTGCAGCAGGAACAATGCACATGTTGATCTTCTTTTTCTTTCAGTACATGTGCCTTCCTGTTTATTTATATATCTAGTGACTTCTCTGCATGTCTGTCTCTCTATTACGCAGTGCTCTGTCTGTCTGTGTGTTATGGATCTTAAAAATAACAGTTATAAGTACAGCTGTTCATGTTAATTGCAGTCTCAATTGTTGAAAAAATATTTTAAAAGGAGCATCCCACATGAAAACATAACAGTCTCATTAAATGACAGTGCATACCAATTTATAAATTTTATGTCCGTTTGACGTTAAAAAGAAAAAAAAAGTAACACTTTATTTCCAGCGGGGAATCGAACTCAGGTCTGTGAGGCACAGCCAAGCGACCTGAGAAGCAAATCTTAGCATGCTACGCCACGGAAACTGTTGTTTCATCCTTGAACCTTTTGTGAAAGTGTTTATTTGATCTTTGGAGCTCAGGCTTTATACATTCTGTACTTTATGCCTACATTTTGTAACATTTATTACTAAAATATGAAAAAGTTTCTGTTTTAACAATGTGTTTACACAGATTACTGTAGAAATGGAACTATTATTTCCACTCTAAAACTCCAGTTCAGTCACTTTCAGATAATCAATCAAGGCATGAGCTGGGAGAAGTTCGTGCACGTTCTAAGTCGGTGGGGTGATGGAATAGCTGGCTGCTGTCAGCTTGTCTTTATCAGCACATTTAGAGGACAAAAGACGCTGACGGAGAGGTGTGAACGGATTTAAGAAGTGATTTAAGGTGGGCCGGATCTACGAGTTTTTTCGTAGGCTCTGGTAATTCTAGTGTTAAGAGAAGATTTTTGCATATCACCCAACCCTAATGAGAAGAAGTGAGTGTTTTAACAAAAGGATTATTTTTATGTTTACACACCTACACGTTTTTTCTGGTTCTTTAGCTTTAGGCAGTGCTATTTCATTTGCTAGTATAATTTTATTTTAGTAGTTGAAGTGTTCTTATTTTGGTGACTCTTTGTTTCTTTTGCTGCTAGGACCAGACCCTGATCTTTTGTATTGATAAATATGCATCCTACTTCAAAGTATCTTCCAATTATCCCCAATTATCCCCAATTTTTGCAGGGTGCAGCTACTAGTTTACTGTATTTGTGCTTTATTAATCAGTCTGTCTTTATTTTATATTACCATTATTAGCATGCTTTACCACAAGGCTCTTATATAGATATGATAACAGTACAATATCAAATTTAGCAGTTTGTCCATATGTTTCCACCTTGTAGGGTGTGATGATAATCTCCATCATGTGACAACATTTTTTTCCTTTAATCTTCGTTGCTAAAATGGTTTTACTGTTTTGCAGTTATTATGGATTATTATTTTTAAATGTGTAATTAATCAAAGCTTTCTATTTTAAAATAGAGATATCCCAATGCCTCTTGTGAGCTCAGGAGTGGAACATGGAAATCTTCGTGAACTGGCTCTTGCACGCATGAAAGATTTGGGAACAGAGGTATATTTTACTAAAGACTGAAAAAGTGCAAGCATATTGTTTTATTAAAATGAAATTTATATTTATGGATCTACAGTTAGGTCCATAAATATTTGGACAGAGGCAACTATTTTCTAATTTTGGTTCTGTACATTACCACAATGAATTTTAATTGAAACAACTCAGATGCAGTTGAAGTGCAGACTTTCAGCTTTAATTCAGTGGGGTGAACAAAACGATCACATAAAAATGTGAGTGAGGCAACTAAAGCATTTTTTTTAACACAGTCCCTTCATTTCAGGGGCTCAAAAGTAATTGGACAAATTAAATAACTGGAAATAAAATGTTCATTTCTAATACTTGGTTGAAAACCCTTTGCTGGCAATGACAGCCTGAAGTCTTGAACTCATGGACATCACCAGATGCTGGGTTTCTTCCTTTTTAATGCTCTGCCAGGCCTTTACTGCAGCGGCTTTCAGTTGCTGTTTGTTTGAGGGTCTTTCTGTCTGAAGTTTAGTCTTCAACAAGTGAAATGCATGCTCAATTGGGTTAAGATCAGGTGACTGACTTGGCCATTCAAGAATTTTCCACTTCTTTGCTTTAATAAACTCCTGGGTTGCTTTAGCTGTATGTTTTGGGTCATTGTCCATCTGTATCATGAATCTCCGCCCAATCAATTTGACTGCATTTAGCTGGATTTGAGCAGACAGTATGTCTCTGAACACCTCAGAATTCATTCGGCTGCTTCTGTCCTGTGTCACATCTTCAATAAACACTAGTGTCCCAGTGCTACTGGCAGCCATGCACGCCCAAGCCATCACACTGCCTCCACCGTGTTTCACAGATGATGTGGTATGCTTTGGATAATGAGCTGTGCCACACCTTCTCCATACTTTTTTCTTGCCATCATTCTGGTAGAGGTTGATCTTGATTTCATCTGTCCAAAGAATATTTTTCCAGAACTGTGCTGGCTTTTTTAGATGTTCTTTAGCAAAGTCCAATTTAGCCTTTCTATTCTTGAGGCTTATGAGTGGCTTACACCTTGCAGTGCACCCTCTGTATTTACTTTCATGCAGTCTTCTCTTTAGGATGTACCAAACTGTAGATTTTGTAGCAATTTCTCGGATGGGTTTTTTCTGTTTTCGCAGCTTAAGGATGGCTTCTTTCACCTACATGGAGAGCTCCTTTGACCGCATGTTGTCTGTTCACAGGAAAATCAACTCCAGGCCTTTTATCTGCTTAATTGATAATGACATAACGACAGACCCATTAGGGGCAGTGTTATTAGGAATAAAAGTACAACATGCTTCACCAAACATAACCCACATGCACACCACCTTGCTGAGCTAAAGGCATATCTAATGCTGAACAATTTTGTCATGCCTTCTGAGAAGTGGCATGAAGTTGCTCACCTAGCTCATTAAAAGCATCTCTGCTAAAGTTAATGAAGTGCTGCTGATTATAATATATATAATTAATCCATTCAACATTCTTAATGATTGTTAGGAGGGGAAAAAGAGATTCCCACCCAGCAACCACCTCATCCCGAGCCTTATACTCGTGTGGGATACGTTTGGGTTGTCCTATCTTATTGATGTATACTTTAGGGTCAGACTCATACTCAGAAACGGCAGAAGCAGATTGTCTAGATCAAGAAAGAAATAGGGCCTAGAATGGGGACAATAAATATGTCATGAGCAACCATTACCAAAGCACAAGACCTGCCCTTAGGAGACTGCCCCCCCTCATTCGACCACAGGCCCAAAAACTGTCTGCTAATGAGCAATTCTGAAAAGCAGGAGAACAAGTAATGGGTTTAAACTTATCAGGACCACACTGACTTTCATTCTTGTAGAGAAACAGTTTCCAGGGAATGTAGCAACTGGATTTGTACCATTCCTCTGGTAACATTTATATTTACTTGGAGTTGTCTGAGTAACATATGGGGTAGGGGTGTCAGTTTGTGGCCAGATACAGGAATAATTACATTATGATGCGAAATGGGACTGATACAAATAACTTCCCATAAGAAACGTACAGGTTCATGGACATATAGCGTCTAGTATACCCATCTTATGTATGCGAACCATTTGTGAACACTCATAATATGCCCAATCTGTAACATTCTCAGTAGAGGTATCATTCCCACAGTCTGGGGATTGTAACCATCTTTAAAATGTATTATCATTGTATTTATGGGGAATGATCCACAAATCAGGTCGTGGTCAAGAGCAAAGATAACATGATTCATTTTTCATTCTAGAGACAGTATAGTTCATAAGAGCCCAACACGTTATCCATCTGAACCCAGGGTGACACCTGCAAAGATAAAGAGCACTTCAGCCGCCGCACATTAGACATGTTAAAATGGATACAGTCATCTGAAGAATTTGTTCCTTTCCCCAGAGAGCAAGAGCCAATAGATTGTATGACAATGGATACAGCCTCATACAAGACAAACACCATATATAAAGAAATAAGTACTGTGGGTACATGTCTTTTCAAGTTTTGGATTTTCATGGTGTCGTCAACAAGGAAGTCTTTCTGTAGTGGGAAAGGTAGATCCAGGAATCAATGCCCTCAGCCTTCACAGCGTGTGAAGTAGACAGAAGAACTTGGTGCAGTCCTCTCCACCAGGGCTGGTTCCAGTGCTTTCGTTAAGCATCTCGAACCAACACCTAATCGCCTATGGTGGTCTTGTCATTCTCATTGTCAACAGATGGGGCTACTCACCAGGACTCCTTTTCCTGGGATTGGACACCCTTCAGCAACAACAACAACAACATTTATTTATATAGCACATTTTCATACAAATAATGCAGCTCAAAGTGCTTTACATGATGAAGAAAGACAAAAAAGACAAAATAAATAAGAATTAAAATAAGAGAACACTAATTAACATTGAATAAAAGTAAGGTCCGATGGCCAGGGAGGACAGAAAAAACAAAAAAACTCCCAACAGCTGGAGAAAAAAATAAAATCTGCAGGGGTTCCAGGCCACGAGACCTCCCAGCCCCCTCTAGGCATTCTACCTAACATAAATGATCAGTCCTCATTGTATTCAGGGTTCTCAAGGAAGAACTTGATGATGACGGTCATGTGGACTTCTGGCCTTTAATCCATCGATGTAGGGACATAACGGTGCTTTGATCAGGTGGTGGTGGTGCAGGTCACCACCCCAGAAAACTGGAAAAAGAACAGAAGAGAAAGTAGGGGTTAGTACAGATTTTGAATATGAATACCATGAATAATAATGATAATTAATTGAATATACAGAGCATCAGGATTAAACTAAGATGAAGCTATGAGAAAGCCATGTTAAAATAATGTGTTTTCAGCAGTTTTTTTAAAGGACTCCACTGTATTAGCCTGGCAAATTCCTATTGGCAAGCTATTGCAGATTTTAGGTGCATAACAGCGGAAGGCCACCTCACCACTTCTTTTAAGTTTAGCTCTTGGAATTCCAAGCAGACACTCATTTGAAGATCTAAGGTTACGAGTGTAAAGTGTAAGACATTCCGAAATATAAGATGGAGGAGATTATTTAAGGTTTTGTAAATTATAAGCAGGATTTTAAAGTCAATTGTAAATGACACAGGTAACCAGTGTAGTGACATCAAAACTGGAGAGATGTGCTTGGATTTTCTTTTCCTAGTTAAGATTCTAGCAGCTGTATTCTGCACTAGCTGCAATTGATTTATGTCTTCTTTTGGGTATTCCTGAGTGGAGAGCGTTACAGTAATCTAGTCAACTAAAAACAAAAGCGTGGATTAATTTCTCAGCATCTTACAATGTTATAAGGGGGTCTAACTTTTGCTATATTAAGTGGAAAAATGCTGTCATAGTAATCTGATTAATATGTGATTTAAAATTTAGGTCAGAGTCAATAGTTACCCCTAAATTCTTTACCTAAGCCTTGACTTTTAATCCTAATGTATCTAGTTTATTTCTAATAACCTCATTATATCCATTATTGTCAATCACTAAAATTTGTTTTCTCTTTATTTAGTTTGAGAAAATTACTACACATCCATTCAGAAACACAAGTAAGACATTGTGTCAGTGAATCAAGAGAGTCGGGTTTGTCAGGCGCTATTGATAAATACAGTTGTGTGTCATGAGCATAGCTGTGGTAGCTCACGTTATGCCCTGAGATAATCTGACCTAACGGAAGCATATAAATCAAAAAGAGCAGCGGACCCAGGATAGAGCCTTGTGGAACACCATATAGAATATCATGGGTCTTTGACGTATAATTACCACAACTTACAAAGAATTTTCTACCTGCCAGGTAGGACTCAAACCAATTTAAGACACTGCCAGAGAGGCCCACCCATTGACTAAGGCAATTTCTAAGAATATTGTGATCAATGGTATCGAATGCGGCACTCAGATCTAAGAGGATGAGAACAGATAAATGGCCTTTGTCTGCATTTACCCACAAGTCATTTACTACTGCAGAGCACCCTCTGTAACCCTGAAAGAAAATGAGATAGATCCCCATTAACGGTTTCCAGTTCAATTCTCTCACCAGAGAGTGGGACATGCATTGGTCTTCCCATCAAAACCTCAAAAGGGGAGAGTTCTGACTGTCTGTGTGTTCGCCCTCGCATAGCAGTCAAAACCAGTGGGAGGGCATCTTGCCAGTTTAAACCAGTCTCCTTACATACTTTAGCAAGTTTCGGTTTAAATGTCTGATTTGCCCTTTTCACCATGCCTCCACTCTGTGGATGATAGGCACAATAGTGTTTTAAGTCAATTTGTAGCCATTCGGCTAAATGATGGATCACTGAATTAACAAAATGTGACCCATTGTCTGAGTGTAGTTTCTGGAGCACCACCTCCCTTACCAAGGCCTTTGCTACTGATTTTGCATCTGCATGCCTACAAGGGAAAGCTTCCACCCGCCTACAGAACACATCAATTATGACGAGACAGTATTTGTAACCCTTTGATGGAGTTAGCGCAATAAAATTTAGCTGCAAATGGTCAAACGGGCCATCCGGAAAGGGGATAACAGTTTGTCCTACCTGTATGCTTTTGCCCATATTAAACCTCATGCAGACCACACACTTTTGACAGTACACTGCTGCATGTTGCTGAAACCCTGGAGCTCTCCAGAATTGTTCTACCCATGCCACCATTGCATCTTTAGAAGCATGGTCGATATCATGTGTACCTTTTGCAAATCCTGGAAAAGAAGACATTGAAAGAAAAGGTTTGTTAGTCTGTGTGTGTCTCCACACTCCACTGGAATCTTGGTATCCTCTTTCTCAAATCCACATCCGGCGCTCAGCGGGAGACACATTGGCCTGTAATAAAAGTCACATCTAGATTAACACTAGAATTACCAGAGCCTACGAAAAAACTCGTATATTCGGCCCACCTTAAATCGCTTCTTAAAACCTTTCTCACCTCTCCGCCAGCGTCTTTTGTCATCTAAATGTACTGATAAAGACATGCTGCCAGCAGCCGGCTATTCCATCCCCCTAACGACTTAGAATGTAAACAGGCTTTTCCCAGCTCTTGCCTTGATTGATTATCTGGGAGTGAAGTGGAGTTTTAGAGTAGAAATAATAAGATTGTTATTTGAAACACGCGCATTTCATATGTGTTGCATTTCTACAGTAATCTGTGTAAACACATTGTTAAAACAGAAACGTGTTATATATTCTAGTAGTAATTGACAAAATGTAGGCATAAACTATATAATGTATGAAGCCTGAAGTCCAAATATCAAAGACACACTTTCACAAAAGATACAAAAAAAAGCCACCGCCAAAAAAACCTGCCTTAGTGTGAGACATTGATATGCATTAACTATCACTGCTTCCGTGGCTTAACAGTATCAGTCGCTGACTACGCATCAGAAGGTCATGAGTTCGATCCTGCACAACTCCCATTTGAGAAGTGTTCTTATTTTCACTATTTTAGAATAAAAAGATACATTTGATTTCAGTCTGTAACAGCTGGTGTAATTTATGATATTTGTAAAGGTTAGCTTTATTTTTTTTAAATTCACTTTTCATTCACTTTTCTCAGTCGCGTTCAGGATCCATCCCTACCGCCCCCAACCTGACACTGCGGTTTTTACATAAAGACGCGCTATAGTTCTGCAGTGTATCACGATACATACGACCGCGTGTTTTTTTCCCCCAGTATTGCCAGTCCCCACGTGTTGCTGTATGCTGTTTCTTTTGTACTCCAGGACATGCAGAGGAAAGCATAGTAAAGAGCAGTAACTTCAGCGCTATATGCAATCATCAGACACTCCCCATCTGACACTGCTGTTTTCACATAAAGACGCGCCAAAGCTCTGCAGTGTACTTGTGACTGCATTGTCGTACCAATGCTTGCGAACTGAAGTGTCTGCATGCACTTTTCGTGGCATTACACGCGTATTTTTTGAGCATGCCCATGTAGCTCAAACACAGGAACATATGTTGATGTAAAAGTATAACAAAACAAGTGCACTTTTATTCAAGACTATAACCGAAGAAAAAAGAAAGCAAGTTACAGTAGGCGGTTGATATGACAGCTTGCGTGGTGGAATGCTAAGAACTGCTGATTTCCATTCTGTGCTATATAACTTAACATTTGAATCTGATGATTGCATATAGCGCTGTCTGATTTAGTGTGCGCAAGAACATGCAGGTGGCCAGTTGCTGAGTGCTACAACGCACATTTTGAAAAAGAAAGAGACAAATATATGTGACGTTTTGAAGAAATCATTTTAGGACGCGAATAGTACCAATCAGAAAACATCGTCAAAGTAATGCAATATTATTTGAAAACGAACAGCGTCAAGTTGGGTGTGAAGTTATACTGGCGCTGTTTGAGTCAGATCAGAAGCTGAATAAGCTGAAAAAGCTCCTGTTCTGACTCTAAGTAAAAAAGCATGAATTAATCAACAGAAATAACCGCGATTGACATTTTAAAGTTAACGATTTACAGTGCATGCCAATTTATAAATTCAATGTCCGTTTGAGGAAAAAAAAATAACTTTCTTCAAAGCTGGGAATCGAACTCGCGTCTCTGTGGCACAGTAAGGCAGTGGTGCTCCAAGTCAGCAAACCGTCCTTATAACTTATTTTTTTTCAAGATCCATAACACACAGACAGACAGAGCACTGCGTAATACAGAGACAGACAGGCAGAGATATACAAATAAACAGGGAAGGCACATGTACTGAAAGAAAAAAAAAAATCAACATGTGCGTTGTTTCTGCAGCACTGAATGAGCTCACCTGGTCTAACATCACCCCTCCCCCCGATCTGACTCTCTAAGTAACAGCGCAAGTACAGACACAAATCAAGTGCATGTGTGTACTGTATAATATTAACAAAAAGAGCAGCTTACTACTGAAAACGGCAAATATAGGAGTGAGTGGGGATCGAACCAGTACTCTTGATTACACTTGGTTTGCGTCTGTACTTGCGCTGTTACTTAGAGAGCCAGATCGGGGGAGGGGTGACGTTAGAGCGGGTGAGCTCATTCAGTGCTACAGAAACAACGCACATGTTGATTTTTTTTTCTTTCAGTACATGTGCCTTCCCTGTTTGTTTGTATATCTCTGCCTGTCTGTCTCTGTATTACGCAGTGCTCTGTCTGTCTGTGTGTTATGGATCTTGAAAAAAATAAGTTATAAGGACAGTTGTTCATGTTAATTGCAGTCTCAATTGTTAAAAAAAATATTTTAAAAGGAGCATCCCGCATGAAAATATAACGATCTCATTAACTGACAGTGCATACCAATTTACAAATTTTATGTCCGTTTGAGGTAAAAAACAAAAAAAAGAAGTAACACTTTATCCCCAGCGGGGAATTGAACTCATGTTTGTGAGGCAGAGAAAAGCTACTTGGTTTGAGAAGCAAATCTTAGCGTGCTACGCCACAGAAACTGTTATATGGTGTCTGAAGCTTTTGTGGAAGTGTTTATTTGATCTTAGGAACTCGGGCTTTACACATTCTACATTTTGTAACATTTATTACTAAAATATGAAAAAGTTTCTGTTTTAGCAATGTGTTTACACAGATTACTGTAGAAACAGAACACGCATGAAATGCATGTATTCCAAATAGCGATCTATTATTTCTATTCTAAAACTCCAGCAGTTCAGTCACTCCCAGATAATCAAACAAGCCATGAGCTGGAAAAACTTAGTGAACGTTCTGCGACGGTGGGGGACGGAATAGCCGGCTGCTCGCTGCTGCTCCAAATCGGCACATTTAGAAGACAAAAGAGAGGTGAGAACGGTTTTAAGGTGGGCCGGATCTACGAGTTTTTTCGTAGACTCTGGTAATTCTAGTGTTAAGTGGCACAGCTTTCGCTAAAGTGGCTAGTGTTACAGGAAACCCTGGTGCATCCGGCCTATTTTCAGCCTCTTTCGCCCAATAGTCTGCTTGCACATTGCCATGGCTTACAGGATCCTGTCCATTCGTATGTGCTTGGCATTTTACCACAACAATTTGTTTTGGTTCCATAATTGCATTTAGCAAGTTTTCAACCAATGTGTGATGTTGAATAGGTTTTCCTGTACTTGTTTTAAATCCCCTCATTTTCCAGAGCGAGCCATGATCATGGCACACCCCAAAGGCATATCTTGAATCTGTATGAATTGTTGCATCTTCCCCCTTAAGCAATTGGCACGCACGTGTCAATGCAAAGATTTCAGCGGCCTGAGCAGACCAAGAGGAAGGGAGCTTGGCACCTTCCACTAAGGTGTTATCTCTTACCACAGCATAGCTGACAGAAGGGGAACCATCTGGAAGATGAAGGGAACACCCATCAACAAACACAACAAGGCCTGAATCAAGAGGAATGTCGGCTAAATCAGAACAAGGTTTAGTAACATGAAAATGACTTGCCTGCAATCGTGGATTTCACCATCATCTGCTGTAAGAAGCAAAGTGGCAGGGTTCAAAGTAGTACAACGCTCAAGAGTAACGTTAGCTAAAGTTAAAACAACATTTTGATAATGCGTCAGTCCAGCAGAAGTGAAATGAGATGTGCGAATCTGAACTAGAATAGAATGTACAGAATGAGGAACACTAACAACCATTGGGCACATAAGAACAATGTCTGCACAAGAAAGAACAGCCTTCGTGGCTGCTGCAGTGGCTTGCAAGCAAGCTGGAAAAGCAGAAGCAACAGGATCCAAACTTTTGGAATAGTATGCAACTGTTCTTTGGCGATCACCATGGTACTGGATAAAAACAGAAGATGTGAACCCTTTCCTTTCATCAACATAAAGGTAAAAAATCTTTTTGTAATCTGGAATGCCAAGGACCAGGGCTGATGTCAGAGCTTGTTTTAAATCAAGTAGGGCCGCATCTGCTTCAGGAGTCCACTCAGTGGGATCTGTCAGGGCAAGATCTTTTCCATGAACCAGGTCTTGTAAAGGGCGTGCCCGTTCTGCAAAATTTTGGATCCACTGTCGGCAATAGCCAGTCATTCCTGGAAGAGATAACAACTGTTGCTTAGTTTCAGGATGAGGCACAACTCTTATGGCCTCAATACGGGAGTTGGAAATAGACCATTCTCCTGGAATTAAAATATGACCTAGGCATTGACGTTTTCGTGTAACCAGCTGGAGTTTAGAGTGTGAAACTTTATGGCCATATTCTGCTATACAGAAAAGTAAAGCTTTGGTGGCCGTTTCACAATTCTCCTTTAAGTTGGAGCAAAGCAATAGATCATCTACATACTGAATAAAACACTTCCTCTAGGAGGAATGAAGCTGTCCAAACTACGAGCTAGTTCTTGACCATATACACATGGAGATTCAGTGTAGCCCTGAGGCATAACTGTCCAAGTCCATCTTTTATTCTTAGACGTGAATGTAAACCAAAATTGAGAATCTGGGTGAACAGGAACAGAAAAGAATGCATTTGCTAAGTCATCACAGATAACTAGTTTGCTGTTGATAGGACAGTGGAGAGGACAGTTGCAGTAATAGGCACAATAGGGGCTCTTGGGTGAATGGCAGCATTCACCCCCTGCAAGTCCTGGACGAACCTCCAGGATCCATCCACTTTTTTTTTTTTTACAGGGAGTATGGGAGAATTTACTGGAGAACAGAGGATTTTAACTGTTGCAGATTGTTGTACCAAATCTGAATGAACTTTACTAATATCTTCCTCCGCCTCCACTGGGAGTGGATACTGAGCTTTATGGGGACCATATTGGGACTTGGGATGGACAACTAAAGGCTCAGCCCCTTTAATAAGACCAAAATCATTTTTCCCTTGTGCCCACAAAGTAGAAGGACCTCATCTAACCATGGACATGTGGGAGGGGGCAGAGGAGGAGATGGTGACAGGGGAACCTGACTCTAATACTCTCCAAACTACCCCTACTTGTTCATTTACTTCAATCTTTTGAACCCCTGTGGGAGAAACCCAAACACCCTGACCTTCGTGCTTCCAGTCCTTCAACATCTCACACTGCCTAACCCACATAGCTAAATCCTTCCACTGGATAGAGCCAGTTTTGCACAGGAAACGTGTAGGACGGAGCCTGGGAAAAACCATATGCGCTGTTCAGTGAAGTGAATGGCTGCTGCAGCTTTATTGTCTGAAATGTAAAGAAAAGTCATTAAAATTGTTTCTTTCGAAGGAAAAGTCTCAAAATATGCAGTCCATGACTCATCTAACTGATGCTCAAAATAGCGAGCTGTACAGTGCAGCTGAGAGAGCTGGGTCAAACCCTGAGGAATCTTGGTACGAAGAAAATCATTGTCCTTGAGCACCCATGCTGTATAATAGGTGGGGGACTGTAGAGAAAACAGTTCAAGCGCCTGTGAAGTGATATCTGTGCCCGTAAGAGAGAGAGTCACTGAAACTTGTAGCTTCGCTATCAGATCACATCCAAGCAGATTCACCGGGCAAGCGTCACTGAGCAAAAAGGAATGCAAGACAGTGAATGAGTTTAACACTAGAGTTACCAGAGCCTACGAAAAAACTCATAGATCCGTCCCACCTTAAATCGCATCTGAAATCCATTTGCACCTCTCCGCCATCGTTTTTTGTCTTCTAAATGTGTAGATAAAGACAAGCTGCAGCCGGCTATTCCATCCCCCCACCTTCTTAGAACGTGCACGAACTTCTCCCAGCTCATGCCTTGATTGATTATCTCGGAGTGAAGTGGAGTTTTAGAGTGGAAATAATAGATTGTTATTTGGAACACACGCATTTCATGTGTGTTCCATTTCTGCAGTAATCTGTGTAAACACATTTTTAAAACAGAAACGTTTTTCATATTCTAGTATTATATATATTGTGACCTGCGAAGCTGATCGCACCCCCAGAAGTTACAGACGCCCCTGGGAAAACCCCTAAGAAACATAGACAGATTACCTTCACATTCCTCCTTTCCCTTCTGGCTGGCTCTGTCGCGTAATATGCCTCTCGCGCGGTACTCCGCCTTCTTAAAAAGCCTGCACAGGCTTCTGTCAGTTTGTTAAACTGATTGCATGCTTCTCCTTATCTCTCTCTCAGACATTCTCTGCTCCTGGGGAAACTGTCATCTCTGACTTGTCATGGAGCACATTTAAACTTTTGAAAAGAGACAAATGTTTGTTTGCAGTGTTTTGAATAAAGTTCCTTTCTTTTCTACAACGTCCTGTGTCTCTGTGCAAATCTGTGACCCAAGCATGACAATATTATATATATATATATATATATATATATATATATATATATATATATATATATATATATATATATATATATATATATAGATATTCTAGTAGTAAATGACAAAATGTAGGCATATAATGTATGAAGCCTGAAGTCCAAATATCAAAGAAACACTTTCACGAAAGGTACAAATATAACAGAACAAGTGCACTTTTATTCAAAAATATAACTGTCAAATAAAAAGCCGTTTTAGTGTGCGACATTGACACTCATTTACTACGACTGCCGCCGTGGCGCAACAGTATCAGTTGCTGACTAAGAATCAAGAGGTCACGAGTTCGATCCTGCTCGACTTCCTTTTGACAAGTGAACTGCTCTTATTGTTACTATTTTAGAATAAAAAGATACATTTGATTTCAGTCTGTAACAGCCGTGTATAATTTATGATATTTGTAAAGGTTAGCTTTGTTTTATGTTTTTTTTTATTCACTTTTCATTCTCTCAGTCACGTTCAGGATCCTTCCCTACCCCATCTGACACTGCTGTTTTCACATAAAGACGCACTATAGCTCTGCAGTGTATCACGATACATACGACCGGGTGTTTTTTTTTTCCCCAATCTTGCCAGTCCCCACATGTTGCTGTATGCTGTTTCTTTTGTACTCCAGGACATGCAGAGGAAAGCATAGTAAAGAGCAGTAACTTCAGCGCTATGTGCAATCATCAGACACTCCCCATCTAACACTGCTGTTTTCACATAAAGACGCGCTATAGCTCACTAAAGGAGCGCCCTTCCTACATTTACGATGTGTACTTGTTGCAGTGTACACACCTCTCTGTGTGTAACACCACGCACATATATTGTCTTTTTTTCAGGTGTTTAATAGAAACCACAGCATAGAGAGAAGTGAGTACATTGTAACAGGTACACATAAATGTAAGAAAGACAATCCTTGCGTGTGTGTGAACTGTTAACATTTGAATCTGATGATTGCATATAGCGCTGTCTTATTCAGTGTGCACAAGAACATGCAGGTGGCCAGTTGCTGTGTGCTACAACATGCTGGTGGTGATCAACGCACATTTTAAAAAAAGAAAAAGACAAATATATGTGACGTTTTGATTAAATCATTTTATAACGCGAATAGTACCAATCAGAAAACATCGTCGAAGTAATGCAATATTATTTGAAAACGAACAGCGTCAGATCGGGTGTGAATTTATACTGTGGCGCTGTTAGAGTCAGATCAGAAGCTGAATAAGCTCCTGTTCTGACTCTAAGTAAAAAAGCATGAATTAATCAACAGAAATAACCGCGATCGACATTTTAAACTTAACGATTTACAATGCATACCAATTTATAAATTTTATGTCCGTTTGAGGTTACAAAGAAAAAAAAAAAACACTTCCTCCCCAGCGTGGAATCGAACTCGGGTCTCTAAGACACAGCAAGGCTGCTGTGCTCTGATTCTGCAAATCTTAGCGTTATGCCACAGAAGGTGTTATATCATCCTTGAACCTTTTGTGAAAGTGTTTATTTGATGTTTGGACATCAGGCTTCACACATTCTATAGTTTATGCCTACATTTTGTAACATTTATTACTACAATATGAAAAAGTTTCTTTTTTAACAATGTGTTTACACAGATTACTGTAGAAATGGAACACACATGAAATGTGTGTGTTCCAAATAACGATCTATTATTTCCACTGTAAAACTCCAGCAGTTCAGTCACTCCCAGATAATCAAATAAGGCATGAGCTGGGAAAACTTAGTGAATGTTCTGCGATGGTGGGGGATGGAATAGCCTGCTGCTTGCTGCTCGTCTTAATCGGCACATTTAGAAGACAAAAGAGAGGTGAGAACAGTTTTAAGGTGGGCCGGATCTACAAGTTTTTTCATAGACTCTGGTAATTCTAGTTTTAAAGGTCAAACAACACTTACAGGCACAGTCTGATGCATTTATTACGAACCTGGACTGCAACAACATTCGCAGTCTTTTCAGTGGTGGGGATTCCTGGCACCTGGAAGGATTGCAGAGTAGACCTAGTTGTGCCAGTGTCCACTAGGAAGGACAGTGATCTACCATCAACTAAGAGAGCAAGCATTGGGTCAGCTTCAGGTTGCTGAGTTAGGGCAGCATACTGGCCCATCACTTTGCTCATCCCCACAGATCCCTAGGGTTGTGGCCATGCCTGGGCAGGGGTCTGGGTCCAGGTCTGGAGCGCTGGCAACTGCACAGCACCCCCTGTGCTGGCCTGATTGGGTTGCACAGGGTGATTTGGGCAGTTCCTTTTAAAGTGTCCGAATTGGCCGCACAAATAACATGCATGTTCCCCTCCATCCTGTAAACCTGGTGTTCTGCGGTCACCTTGTTACTGAAACTGGAAATCCCTTTTCCCACCCCTGTATGACCCTCTTCCTCAACCCCTACCTCGGCCTGCCGGTTCTCCAGAATAGAATGCCAACTGTGCTGCCAGCAACTTACTTTGAGTCTTAATTTGTTTTCTCTAATATTGCGTTTAGCATGAACAGCATATGGGTGAACATCATCCATCTTTTTATTTTCCCATCTTAAGCAAGTTCTTTTAGTAGCCTTCTGTAACTCCATTTATTACTATGCAATCTTCTGTAAGTCCATTTATAAACAATGAAGACATTGCCCTCTGCTTTTCATCAGCCAATACAATACCAGAGTGATTGTCCATCAACTCAGACAGACGATGTTCCCATTCAGACACACTCTCATCATCTTTTTGCCGGGCTGATGTTAATTTTGACCAATCTGTGCCTTTCTTGAATTTATTTTCAATATGTCCCTTTAATGCATCCCACTGCGTGTTAAAGTTTCTGTCTCTTGGGAGATCATTCCATTCCCCCTTAACATCACTCCATCCACTCTTAAGTTTTCTACTCAGAACCATAGTCCACTCCTGTCCAATGGGTTTATACATATTATCCATAGCCTGCAGGCTGTCAACAAATGTCCTGTCTCCCACCTCATCAGGGGAAGGTAATTCTGCAGCTACTTTTAATTCTTGCATATGCCAATTACACTGAACTTTAAGGAATCTGGGGTTATTATCTGAATTAGGCTGAGCTGAATTATAATCAGGATTGGGAATTTAAATTAATGGGAGAACGTGTTGATTTCCTCCCCCGGCAGCCTGTGCTTGAGCTGTTGTGGTCACGCCTTCAATTTTACACAGCAGCAGTAGAGCCAAAGACGCACTCGGAAGGGCAGGCAGAATGTCTGGCTGAAAACTAGCAACTGTATCCTCTTCCTCAGATTTTGACTCCTCTTCGCCTTGAGCTTGAAGATCAAAAGGCTGAGGATGTGGGAGATAAGGAGAAGGCAATGCTGGATAGTGTAACAGTTCAAACGTGCCATCCTTCCTTTTCCTATAAACATCTTTTTCCTATTTTCTTCAGTTTATCCCCTTTTTGTTTAGTAGTGCTCAAAACTGAAATAATCTTTTCTTGCTCTTTATTTTTCTCTTGCTCCATGTGTGCCTTGGCTGCTAAATCATCCACACATTTCCTGATACTGTCTAATGCTCTATCCTTTATTACACTTTACCATTTTTCAAACTTGTCCATCCTATATGGACCCGAGCCACAACATCCTGAATTAGCTTTTGCCATTAACATTCTCTTTATCTCCTGCACCTCATCTAAATCTCCTGTCCCTTCTTCTGGCCACCTTCCATTATTCTATGCCATTTCTTGCACTCTTCTCTAAACTTTAAACCTGTCTTCTACTCTTTTAATTGACCACCCTTTTTCTTTTTCTTTCCTTTAGTTTTTTTTTTTTTTTTTTCTAAGCCTTCGCGTTCAAATCTATATTTCACACAATTATCACTGGTAGGGCACACTTCGACTTGACTCTTTACTTTGTCCACATCCCATTTTCCAAACCTTGCACAGTTCCTTCCACAGCAAACCTTTGAATATCACCCTTTAATTGTCACCCAGATATATTTATCTTGTCTTTATATTTCTCTGTATACATATATATGTATAAAACACACACTCTCACACACATACACACACATATATATAATTTGGGGGCTCGCCCACCCCCGGGTTTGGTTTAACGGATATACAATTTAAAGAGATTGTTATATTCATGGGAATTGTTACATATGCATTATTTTCACTTTTACTTTAAAACTTTTGTAAAAACAATACTTGTCTTTTATTTCCGGCCCCGGGTGTGGTTACAACTCATTCTCGCAGGACATTTAATGCTGCTCACGTTGTGAAAGGGGTGCGGCTCTCGCGTTGTGAAGGGACTACAGCTGAACACACGCTAAGGAGATGCCGTTGGATCATCTGCTGTCTTTCTTTTGCTGGCGAGCTGCGTGTTCTTCTTGTCTTGCTGCCCGATCATTTCAAAGCCTATACACCAACTGTTCTTTTGCCACTTCGTGTCTCTGCCGCTCGCATCGTAAAGGGGGTAGGTGACAGGCAAGGGTGGCTGAACGCACGCTAAGGAGAAGTGGTCGGATCATCTGCTAGCTTTCTGCTGCTGGTGAGCTGCGTGTTTTGCTTGTCGTTGTTTTAAGAGCTGGGAGCAAGTTAAAGTGTCTCTCACAGGACTTTAAATTGTCTTCCGAGAAGATCTCGTCTCCCTCCCCAAGATTTTTTTTTATAATAAAGAGATAGTATATGATATAGATGTGTATATTTATTTAATTATGTAAACAAGTATAAGTACCTATTTATTTCACACATTTCCAGCCATTAACCTCATATCCATGCACACATACAAAAATTTATATATATATATATATATATATATATATATATATATATATATATATATATATATATATGTATATATTTATATATATGTTAATATTTATACATATGT